>NW_013667855.1:103620-104710 GCF_000517525.1 Limulus polyphemus | reverse complement strand
AGACAAGACTGTCAAACTTTGTAACAAACTGTTGGTAAAACTTGTATCTAGATACGTATCGTATCGCGGCATCAATATCTAGATACATATAGTATCGACTAGTATGATTAGATACGCACCCCTAGTTACAACGTTTCTCCAGGTTAACCTAGCAACTTCAGGTACAACAACAGTTGTTGTACTTGATGGTGCTAGGTTAACTAGAGAAACGTTGTAAACATAAATATTATTATCTGTATAATTTTTAAATGTCTAGATGACTGTTTGACGAATACATTTGTATGTGTTGATTTGTCTAATGAGGTAATTTTCTAGAACAATGTAATAGGCTGCTGATCGGAAGCCTTATATTTTAATATTTTGTGTATTTTAAATTTAATATTTTGGCTCAGGTGCCGAAAATCTCTAAGGAAAATCATTCAGTCAAATTTAATCTTTAACTGCTTTCTATAGTATTAAGAATATCTATTTATGGCAAGTTATAAATAGGAAGACTAATGTGCTTTAGAGTTTAGCTGTTGGTAGCAGAATATGTTCATTACTTGATTTAGAGAAACGAAAAAGGAAATTAATGGAACTTATAACTTTCATCTCTTTTCTAAATATTTCTATTTCTGTGAGGTTTCGCAAGGAAGGTTCTTATCTCTTAATCATATCACAGTGTATCCTGTGTTTATTCATTAGTACTCTTTCAACAAACTCGACACTACATTCCCTTCGAATAACATTCATGTTAGATAATGTTTTTACTTGTTTGTTTGTTTGTTTTGAATTTCGCGCAAAGCTACACGAGGGCTATCTGCGCTAGCCGTCCCTAATTTAGCAGTGTAAGACTAGAGGGAAGACGGCTAGTCATCACCACCCACCGCCAACTCTTGGGCTACTCTTTTACCGACGAATAGTGGGATTGACCGTCACATTATAACGCCCTCACGGCTGAAAGGGCGAGCATGTTTGGTGTGACGGGGATTCGAACTCGCGACCCTCAGGTTGCGAGTCGAGTGCCTTAACCACCTGGCCATGCCGGGCCTGTTTTTACTTGCATGAGAACAGAAAGGTACTGTCCAATGCTTCGTTAGAAACGGGAGCC
>NW_013667855.1:100530-103610 GCF_000517525.1 Limulus polyphemus | reverse complement strand
ATTTACTCATAGATCTAAGATGACCATGCAATTAAGTGGACAATCCTTCCTGGTCATTATAAGATATCTGGCCTGCGAATTTAAACTTCATAAAAGTTGTTTTGGTTTTAATAACGGATTTTCCATAATTAAGGTACGCAGATTTCGAAAATAATATGTCATAAAAGTAAAGAAGCTCTCAGTCAATGTTGAACATGAGCTTAATACAAAAACACACAAAAAAAAACGGTTATTGTGTAGTAATTCTGTCTCTATCAACAAACTGCATAATTGGTGCTCTCCACTGATAAACAGCTCGATAAAGGAAATAACAAGGTTGTTTACAAGCGAGTAGTCCTTAACTGTTTATTGACAAGTACCTGATTAAACTGTCCTGAAAGGTATTGATCATGAACCGTTTATTAACACGTATTAAAATGTGTTTTTGTCAAGTAATTGTGATTGAGAATAACTTTTGTCACCTGTGTATTTTATAAATGACGAGACGATATAAAGTGAAATACAATTATTTTATTACAAGTTACAGTAAGGAAGGATATTTTTAAAACGTTGTACCTGGTTTAAAAATATATTTTCTTACTTTAAAAGCTGTAATTTATAACAAATTATACTTATAATCAGTAAACTCAAAGCGAAACTATTATGTGAAATTAAATGTATTTTCCCTTGGTTTCACACATATGCGAGTTAGAAGTAGGCATACTGTTTCATTAAACAAGCGATCGAAGGATCTAATATTTACATAACTTCTCGATAACACTACATTAATTTCGATTATTAAAAATTAAAACTTTTCAAACATTGTAATTCATTATAAACTAAGATTAAGACTCTTTTATTTTTTTTGGAAATATGGCGCAGTTTACACGATATAGTTATATAACGTCTTCTTAATTCACTTTTTTCATAATCAGATATACTACTAGGTAAACTACCATAACTATTACTGCATGTGCGTGAAATACGTGCAGGTGCTCTTCACGACAAACACGTGGCAATGCAATCTTCCAGGTGCTTCTGTATCCTCATGTAACACACATAGTAAAGGTGTGGAAATCAGTATATTTTGTACAGTCGCTAGTATCCTTTTATATGTTATTATGTAAATCTTAGATGTCACAGTAACCATTAACTCTCATCACTGCCACTACTTAAGTAACAATAGTTAGCTTTTTTCATAATGTGGCTAGTGTTCTGTAAAAAAATTAGCTCCAAAACTTTAATATGTATTTACTAGTCTCTTGTGGTCTGTCAGCTATTATAAGTCAGTAAATTGACAACAATAATCTTTAAGAAAACAAAGTCATGAACAGAATAGTTACGAAGTTTTATTTTATCTTTATTGCGGAGTTATAACTTTAAAAAAGTATTGAAATGAAAGTGTACAACCGAGACAATTTTCAAACTCATGTCCAATTGAAATAGCAGTATAAAAATATTGTAGTAGGTAAAATGGGGGCGTTTTTTCTTATAGGTCATTTTGAAAAAGGCTGACCTTAGCGAAGTGGTTAGCGTGTCAAATAGCGGACAGCAAGATCCAAGGTTTAAGTTAAGATATGCCGCTCAATATGCCCTGTACTATCCCCTGTGGGGACGTTTTAGCTATGACAGTCATTCTTGCTGTTTGGTTGAGAGTTAAGATGTCAACGGCGGGTGCTGCAGACTGATTGCTCTCTCTCTGGTCAGCAGTCATAAATTAGAGATGGCTATGCCTGAATCTTGGCTTCTCTGACCTGGCTGTTTACCAATTGTCTCATGTTGAAAATACCAATTATCACATTTTGAATAAGATATTCACTCAAGCTGTTTACAATTTCCAAAACAAGATTTTCGATTGAAAGTGATTGGTAATCAATAAGTCAATTTGCAATGATGTGCCTTGTATCACCAATTAACTAGTCAAGTCGCTATTTTTCAATCAGAAGTAATAAACTCAGTTCACATCTTTTAATCACAAGTGTTTACAGTTCCAGATGGTGCTGTTTTACTCAGTGTGATGTCTAAACAACAAATACTAACAGCTTGTCTATGTTGTTTTAATAGAACGTCTAACAACTAAACTTTACGTGATTTTAAACCTATAACCCAAGTTCAGGTTGTTTTAGCTAGAATTATCTTCACATCAAATTCATATTATTTCAAACAAAACAACCAACAACTCTATTTCAGAACTGTTTCCAACTTCACTTCGTATTATTTTAATTAGACTACCTTAAAAACTTAGTTTGAACCAGAATCTATTCAAAACTCCAATTCAAGTTGTTCTAACCAGTATTACCTACAGCACCAGCTCACAATTTTCGATGTTTTAGTAAAAAATATCTTACATGAAGAATCACCTACAAATCTAGTTCTAGCTTCGTTTTGTTTTTTTAAACAAAACTAACTACATCTTCAATTAATGTTGTTTTAAACAGAATTATTTACGTCTTTAATTCATGTAGTTTTAAACTACAATTTGCGATATCAGAAGTACCTAAAGTTCAAGCAATTCAGTTTTAACTAGAACTACCTACAACTTTAGTCCACCTGGCTTACTTAGAGTTCTAAGTTAATTTATTTTCATGCAAAATATTTATAACTCAAAGTCACGTTGTTTTAATAATAGTAATACTTAAATTTCTAGACATATTATTAGAGTCACAGACGTTAACACACTTCGATCAGGCCCGGCATGGCCAAGTGCTTAGGGCGCTCGACTAGTAATCTACGGGTCGCGTGTTCGAATCCCCGTCACACCAAACATGCTCGCCCTTTCAGCCGTGGGGGCGTTATAATGTGACGGTCAATCCCACTATTCGTTGGTAAAAGAGTAGCCCAAGAGTTGGCGGTGGGTGGTGATGACTAGTTGCCTTCCCTCTAGCCTTACACTGTTAAATTAGGGACGGCTAGCACAGATAGCCCTCGTGTAGCTTTGCGTGAAATTCAAAAACAAACAAACAAACATTTCGATCACTACAATCGATACTGCAAACCATGCACTTAAACTTCATATAAAGGAAACCCGATACATGAAATAATTTGTATATAGACGGCATAAGCTTTATCATTTAATCCAAAACCTATACCCGCCAAGTTTT
>NW_013667855.1:88983-100365 GCF_000517525.1 Limulus polyphemus | reverse complement strand
ATTTCGATCACTACAATCGATACTGCAAACCATGCACTTAAACTTCATCATAAAGGAAACCCGATACATGAAATAATTTGTATATAGACGGCATAAGCTTTATCATTTAATCCAAAACCTATACCCGCCAAGTTTTTAATCCATTGAATTAATTTCATTCAGTAAATATATTTTTTCATGCAAAAGTTCATGAAATGTTAAATATTTTAAGAAAAACATTATTATAGTTTCGAACCCAGAAGTGCAAGATAAACCTACAGAATTATCATAATTGAAATTTCATTTGACAATAATTAATTGGACGAACCTATAATAATTATGTTGAATAATTGAAGTTGTAATAGTTTTTAAGAAACTAACGAAATGCCAAAATTTGAAGCATGTGTGGGAAAATATGTTAAAATGTGTGCAATACACGGTATTCCACATGGACTTCAAAGGCTGTTTTAGTGAAACAGAATATAATGTTAATATTTCGATTAATATTGCCTCCCAGTGGCACAGCGGTATATCTGCGGACTTACAACGCTAGAAACCGGGTTTCGACACCCGTGGTGGGCAGAGCACAGATAGCCCATTGTGTAGCTTTGTGCTTAATTACAAACAAATAGAAACAATCTATTAATATTAATGCATAAATATATTGGATATATAAAAAAGCTCTATTTTCCAATAGTTATATCTTTCAGAACATGATTAAGGGTTTTTAAGGTAACTATTTCCAAGTAATAAATAAACTAAAATAAACGCTAAAGTTTTAAATTATATACAATTGTATTTGTTTAACACACACATGCGGTTATTTATTGCTCTATATGGACGGTTCGTATACAAAGACAGACTTTGCATCAGTCAGACTTTCTATTTTGAGTGCAACAAATAATAATAATCTGTTGTCTTTTTTTTTTGGGGGGGGGGAGTATAACGTCTGCCTATTCTTCTTCTACTGGAAAGTGTGACGTACTCTGGTTAAACATGCCCTAATTACTTGTTTTGGTTTATTTTAAGTTTCGCGTAAAGCTACACGAGGGCTAATCTGTGCTTGCCGTCCCTAATTTAGCAGTGAAAGACTAGAGCTAGTCATCACCACCTACCGCCAACTCTTGAGCTACTCCTTTACCAACGAATAGTGAGATTGACCGTTACATTATAATGCCCCCACGGATGAAAAAGCATGGTCGGTGACGGGGATTCTAATTACAATTCTGACATAATTTTAGTTGTATAGCAAACTTCAGGAGTATATGCACATTATATGTAATAAAACTGAGCAATATGAAAAGCAGCTTAGTTAGCTTTGCCAAAATAGGTGGTACATTTGTGAGTGAGGCCGAAAAGAAATATATGTATATATATATATACTACGAACATAGATAGCTAAACATTTCACTTACGAGTTATATTGTCGACATTTTGTTTGTTTTTGTATATAATTCTTGCAGTCAAAGGGTGCTTACCTGGATAATTTACCGTTTCCTTTAAAACATGGTTCGTATCCTGAGTTGGTTTTTAATATGTAATTGTTTTTAGCTACTATTTGTTAATCTGACAACTTCTTCCTGAGAATGACGTTTGACCATACTTACTCTGTCTTATTATTCTTGACCAACAATTTCCTGCTCAGTTTTTGGCAAAGCTGTAATAGCATCTCGGTGTCTGTTTTGTAAAATAAATGCATGTGTACAACAGGTAGTCAGTCCCTTATTGTTTCAAAGCCAAAAATACTCGTACGACGTAGCAGGTGTTCATATATCCATGGATTTGTGTTGAATTTTGATTGGTTTGTCGTTGAAAAACATGGTCATAACCATGAGTCACTTATTGTGACATAATATAACATGAATGTAACTTCATTCATTGTGACTTGATAAAAAAAAGAAATGGTCGTAACCTCGAGTCACTTATTGTGATGTAATAAAACACGGACGTAACCTCATTTATTGCGACATGATAAAAACAGACGTAATCTCGAGTCATTAATTGCAACATGGTACCATACACGTGAGATGAAATTATTCTCAAAGTTCAAAAGGTTTTGAAACCACATTTAATATCTTGGAATTTTGCAATATGATTTTCAGTTTAAAAAAATATCAATCATAAAATTGAAACTTACTGGCAAGACTGTGAAAAACCTGGCTGCTTACAAACCCGTTAAAAACTTACTTGTTTAAGGAAACATAAATGTAAAACAATGAAATGAATATTTGTTTACACGGGTAAGGAAACGTACATGTTAAAAAAAAATTCCAAGGGTGAAAAATATATCCATAAAAACAACCGTTAGAAAAAAATACAATATTTATTAGTGAGTACTTTAATCATTTTAAGTTAATAAACCAGCATCTTGAAAAACATTAATTCAGACTGTTTACTCCAAGTAAATATTGATTACTGAATTTTAAAAGCGAGTTCTACGCTTTAAAACTATCGAAACTTCTTTGATTTCTCAAACTATGCATTTTAACATTAGCTTACAATTTAACATTAGCTTACATTTTAACATTAGCTTATAATTTAACATTAGCGTACATTTTAACATTAGTTTACAATTTAACATTACCTTACAATTTTATGACGAATACAACAAACTCTGTAAATCGTTTTCACTTTTGTACGAGAAAAAATTAGATCTCTATTTAATATATTTGTCTATATCCCTAAAACTTAGAACAACTTTATTTATGTGTTAAAGATATATGTACAGTACATATACATATTTATATATTATAAACAAATTATATCTGTGTGTTTTTAGCCGCTGATGAGCAGCTGCTAGAACGGCTCTGAATTTTTTTTTTTTTCAATTACAAACTTTTAGCTCATAGCTCCGTCATCTCTTCACCTATTTAAGATCTAATTACAGTTTTCGACTCAAGAGGTCAAATCCTTTTGATTTATATATTTGACCACGCCCAAGGTCTCGCAGGTTAATTTATTTTATTCCTGCCTAAAGTAATTTCAATTTGAGGGTAGGCTCGTATATGAGTAATAAAGCGAATCTGGTATACTCGTGCCCCACGCTTGGTATTGCTGGAGCACAAAAATATAGCCAATAAAAAATGGAAACAAAGTCTCATAGATTAATGTACTCTAATCCTTCCTAAAATAATTTCAAGTGCCGCGGCTATTGATGATTCCCTCTTGTTTACTTTATAATAGTCACTATATTAAACAATATAAACTAAGTATCGTTGTTTATTTTACTTATTACAGTTAAGACACACTCCATTCTTTCTTAAAGGTTAGTTTTATTATATTATTGATTATAATGCTTGATATACGAATGTATTTATTAAGTTATAAAGATTAGTTTACACTGTCAGATTAATACATGGATTTGGGATTAACCTCAATTACTAAGCTTGCCGAATCCCGTTACACATTTTTAGGACGAAGAAGAAAATATCGATAACAGCGAGAGAACCCAACTGATGGATCAATGTATTCTAATATGTATATATATTTTTGCGTGACATTACATGTCCCTGGTAATTACATTGTGTAAAAGTAACCACATTTTATCATATTTTGTTAGTTCTGGCCTACGTAGTTAGCTTGTTTTCATCATAAGCCCTTGATGATATCGTAATAGTGAACCAAATACATTATATTTCCAGTACTCGAAAATATTGTTACCCACCTCACAATCCTCACAGTTAAAGTTGACCGAAAAACCTTCTTGACAGTCATATCGAGCAAGTACAGCTTCCACCTCACACATCACCCTCTTGGCCATGTTGTCCAGACTGACCACGTCGTGAAGAGTTGTCCTACAGCGGTCAACGTCAACACCCATAATATTCTGCCAACCTTGTGAGCCAAGCACAGTTTTTAGGGCGTAATTAGAGCAAAAATCTAAATGAAGTTGCTCCAGCTTCGTACTCGGCAGCAAACTGCATAAGTCCTCTTCTAAATGAAGGCACTGTGTTTGGCGCGGCTCCTGTGGACCGTGGCAGGTGCGAGTCACCTTAGTGTTAAATGTGTAGTCACCCATAAAGTCGTAAGGAATCCAAGGATTTCGAAACTGAGAACGGACAGTATTTACTCCTCCTACGACATGACAAGCTGCCACATTATCGACTAAAACGATGGCAAAAAAGACGAGAGATGCCAGACACAGCCGCCACTTCTGTAGTACTTCACGGTAGGGCTTTTCCAAGTTTGGCGTGCAGGTCTCATAGTTAAACATAAATTTCATATTTCATCGGATTAGGAACTGTGGCCAATCAAGTTGATGGAAGTAAAATCCAGCGAGGGGCCTCATGACAGGTTGACCGTGCCATGTGTGGCCCCATGCCTGCCCCAGGGTGTTACCAGTGACCGTAAGCACGTCCGTCTTTTTCGGGGATAAGAGTAGAGAACTGGGAGTGACACTGCATTTGTACCGGGTGCTCATGCTCCTCATCCCGAATGTCGCACCACTCTTCTTGACGTCATATTCGCGGAAAGTTTCTCTCTACTTTCCAAAGATAACACAGCGCATGACCATGTGAATATCATTGAATGTAAACAGTTAAACCTGGACCTTTAGTGGACTTGGCAAAATGTACAGTAGGGTTTTACTTCTGGCAAACCTCTGTCTAGCCTTTTAGTGATGCAGGCACCACGGTCTGTGGAGAAGTGAGACGCGCCTGCGCGATTTCTCCCCTGGCTTTCGACAATGCAGGGATGCAGTCCAGCTGTAACCTAGCGACGAGTGGGAAAGAGAAAAAGAACCCACAAGTGTTACTCTTGTTCTAGTAGTAGCGATAGTACATATAGTACAAATCACAAGAAACCTTAGCGACTTCGTGAACTAAAATTTATTCGACTATTATATTCATTGATAATATGAAACAGTCGAAAGAGAAGCTTCAAAGCTAAGGCTATCATATTGGAATCATTGATTAACGGCTGTGATTTGGGTGCTTAAGTCACATCAATGAAAGAAGAATAACTGAAGCACATTGTATATAAGACAATCATTCTTTTTAACCGGCTATAAACAAAGACAACTGCTTATAACTCAGTTATTCTATCATTAATTTATGAAATGTCAGCTTAGACTGGCAATACTTAAAGATGAAAGGACCAGATTTAATTTCACAATTGAATAAAATAAATGTGTATCAGTACAGCAAATACGTTTATAAACAATAATTATAATATTCAACAACAGTGTTCACAGAGGATGTTTACGAGGAGCATAGGATTTTTTGTTTTTAGTGGTGAAGTTGCAGAAAGGAGGAATTGGTGGGGAAAAAAAAGAGGAAATAAAAATAGATTACTGGTAGTTTTATTTTATTTCCCTCACTTATACCTCAGCTATACCAGTTACTTATACCTCGGCTATACCAGTTACTTATACTTCAGCTATACCAGTTACTTATACCTCAGCTATACCAGTTACTTATACCACAGCTATACCAGTTACTTATTCCTCACCTGTAACAGTTACTTATACTTCAGCTAAACCAGTTACTTATTCCTCACCTGTACCAGTTGCTTATGCCTCAGCTGTACCAGTTACTTATACCACAGCTGTACCAGTTATTTATTCCTCACCTGTAACAGTTACTTATACCACAGCTGTACCAGTTACTTATTCCTCAGCTGTACTAGTTGCTTATACCTCAGCTATACCAGTTACTTATACCACAGCTGTACCAGTTACTTATACTTCAGCTATACCAGTTGCTTATACCACAGCTGTACCAGTTACTTATACCACAGCTGTACCAGTTACTTATTCCTCAGCTGTACCAGTTGCTTATACCTCAGCTATACCAGTTACTTATTCCTCAGCTGTACCAGTTACTTATACCACAGCTATACCAGATACTTATACCTCAGCTATACCAGTTACTTATACTTCAGCTATACCAGTTGCTTATACCTCAGCTATACCAGTTACATATACCACAACTGTACCAGTTACTTATTCCTCAGCTGTACCAGTTACTTATACCACAGCTATACCAGTTACTTATACCTCAGCTATACCAGTTACTTATACTTCAGCTATACCAGTTACTTATACCTCAGCTATACCAGTTACTTATACCTTCAGCTATACCAGTTACTTATACCTCAGCTATACCAGTTACTTATACTTCAGCTATACCAGTTACTTATACCTCAGCTATACCAGTTACTTATTCCTCAGCTGTACCAGTTGCTTATACCACAGCTGTACCAGTTACTTATACCTCAGCTATACCAGTTACTTATACTTCAGCTATACCAGTTACTTATACCTCAGCTATACCAGTTACTTATTCCTCAGCTGTACCAGTTACTTATTCCTCAGCTGTACCAGTTGCTTATACCACAGCTGTACCAGTTACTTATACCTCAGCTACACCAGTTACTTATACTTCAGCTATACCAGTTACTTATACCTCAGCTATACCAGTTACTTATTCCTCAGCTGTACCAGTTGCTTATACCACAGCTGTACCAGTTACTTATACCACAGCTCTACAGAGGGTTGTAATAAAACGTTGAGGGTAATCCAGTGATGCCATATTTTAATCTAATATAGATAGATTTAAACTTTAAAATGTCACTTTTGATTTATAGCCTATATTACAGTTACATGTAATCCGATTATTCCAAATAGATTGGGTAGACTGACCATGACCAAACTTTAAGAAGGGATCTTATCGATACTCTTGGGGAAATTCCTCGTAGAATCTAGGGGCAATGACTACTTGGTTACTTAGGGTTATACAGGCAATAAAACAAAAAAGTTTTAGCAATGTGCTAATTCGTCATATAAGTAGAGGAGAAAGTTATTTGTAATATAATATTTATAATATATTCTGTTTCCGGTGGCTGAATGATCCTGTAAAAAAAGATAAATGTTCAATCTCTATTGTTTGTGTTTTGTTTTGTTTTGTAATTTTACTTTACAGATATACACTTGTTAAAATTACATTTACAAATTATACTATATACACGACTTTGTTAGTAAAATAACATGCAATAATGTGTGAAATTCAACTATTCATAATATCTCTCTCTTAAACCTGTTGTAAATGATACTCTTAAAGCGAAGGAAATGCCCCCCAGTGGCACAGCGATATGTCTGCAGAGTTACAACGTTAGAAACCGGGTTTCGATACCCGTGGTGGGCAGAGCACAGATAGCCCGTTGTGTCGCTTTGTGCTTAACTTCAAACAAACAAGCGAAGGAACGAACAAGCCCTCTAACGAGCTGACACGAAACTAGTACTATTAATTCACGTATAATATTAAATATATCTATTTCATTTCAACTTACATGTTTATCTTATTCAGTATGTCGTACTAGAGACTATTTTCTAACGAAAATCTTGTATTGTAACATAAATCATGGATGAAATATTGATAATTCGGGAGTTCTTGTATTATCAATGTCTCCAGAATCAAATTAAAGGGTTCAGAACAAAAATATTTCCATCTTCTATTATATTCAACAGTGCCCTCAAGCCGCTCTTTAAGAAGTTGTTATGTTACAGAAACTTTATTTGTACTACCTCACTTGGTCCGTTTCCTTCCCAACTTGGATTTTGTGGTTTCATTAAAAAAAATTGTCAAGTCATGTAGTAGTGTTAAGTGATAAATTTGCGTTTCTATAAACAGTAACCTGAGAACTGCTAATAGACAATAGGTCTGATATAACATCACAGTATGTCTGGTGATAACTTTAATGGCTCTGTACAGATTTCTAGCATTAGTAGTGTATAATAATATTTTTAATCGTGACAGGCATTTAGGCATAAAAACCATGGGCAATTAAAGATATTTTAACCTGTCATCACCCCTCGACATGATAATTAATTCAGCTTATCCACCTGATAACGGTAGAATAATGACAAAAAGGAGCATTAGGGAAAACAGAAAAGGCTGAATCATAAACAGTGGTACTCAACTTAATAAACAACCCTGGCTGCTGAAAGGGTAGTTGCTTTAGGAAATTATTATCTCGAAGTATGCTAGACACCTTTTGTTCACTCATAATTTTCATAATATTTAACAAATGTAAGTGTAAGGGTGTTCTCACGGACTTAACAACAGAGATCGACTCTGGAATGTGGATAACTTGCAGTTGCCTTAGTTACTTATGTGAATGGTTCTCCTTTGGAGTTGCTTAAAACTTCCACAATAAAGAGGTTGTTGATTAATTGTATGGATTTCTATACCATTTCTATAGTACTTCAACATTATGATGGACTTTGTGACGCCAGAAGTATATCCTCCCTGTTTTTGTTGGTAGACTGACCAATGAAATAAGTAGCATGTGAGATGTGACGCTATTGTTTTCTATGAATAACTGTTGTGCTCTTCCAGTGCTATCTAGGTTTTCTGAAAATTTTTGCAAATTTCCTTCAGAATATCTGGATTAAATAACTCTTTCCATTCAGATTACAATATTGTATTGTGTCATGGTACCCTCGCCACTTTCTTTTAGAACATAAATAAATTAAAAATATTTATTTTTCACTTTATTTGACATCGTGTCTGTTTTCGTTCCTCAGAATCAGTCAGAGGTAGGAATCCAGATATAATTCTATATAACACTTTTGGCCAATCTTCTTTTATCTGCTTTCTTATTCTTTATTAGTACACAAGAGTGTAAAATTGTAAGGTTAAATTCTGTTGTTGTGACCACAAGATTTGTTATTGGCGGTTGTCCTTTTTCTTGATATATGTTCTTCTCTTTACTCTCCTCAACTTTTGTGTAGCATGATGAATAAATTGCATTTTCGATAATCGAAGGACAATAAGCAAAGGAATGACTATGTCACTGATAGCAGGAGTTTCTTAAAAGAGTAGTAAGATCTAGGAGAACTCTTCTACTGGAAGTAGGGGTTTCAATGATTTTGTGAAAGTTCATGTCTATATTATCATTACAGCCACAATCTCAGGGAGGGAAATTACAGCCTGAAACTTCCACAGCTATTGAACAGTTTTACTTCTGAGGAGAGACCTCAAAGTTCAAAAATCACAAATTACTATGGGTTGACATGGTGACTTGTGGGTTGGTGGTTCTGAAATTGAGTAGGGCAGTCTGGTAAGACACCAAAAATGGTCAGGGTAGACAAACCTCAACTTTGTTTTTTGTCATCCAGGACCAATCAAAAGACTGGTTAATGATATTTATCAGCCAAAGCTGTCTTGCTGACCCCAAGGAGTGAAGATGGTGACTCCTATTATGGGTCATGGATAACTCTGTGGTCATGCAGAGCCAGGAGACAAGCTGCCCTTGGGAACTTATTGTTCTGCTACCCAGGAGCAAGTACCATCCAAATTTAGAGGTCCTTGAACCCTAGATGTTTTTGGTGTCTCAGTATTGTGTTGGCTAAAGAGACCCTAGAAATACTATATTTTTACAGACACAGGTTTCTGATTGCAAAGTAAAACAAATCTTTCCCTCAAGTATTCAAGGGTACAGCCAAAAAGAACTGGACAACTTACTTAAATGTTTAAAGCAGGTCGCTATTTAAGGTACAATGCCTTATGTTAAGTTCAGGGTCTGACACGTGAGTTGATTGAGCATTTTGGTAAGGAATAACTTAGTAATACTATCATGGCTGAGATATATAGACGTTTTGACCTGGAGAGGAATTGAGCTATCTACTTACTGAGTGTGAAAAGTATCTTCACCCTATTTGAGGAATTATCTTTTTCTTGTTTTTTTGGTGATCAGATTCAAGTAATTATGTACAGGTTGCAAGGCAGGAAGAGTCCAGCGGCAACTACTGTATTTGTCTGTTCTTCACTAGACCATCCTCTTGAGATGCATCACAGAAAGTTTGTGTTCTACAGAGAGCAACCCAGCTACAAACACATATAAGCAACACAAAACAGCTACAGTGATTACCAGTGAGTGGGTAGGGTTTTTTATGACGGTTGCATTATAACAAATGCTGCCAATTCCTGTCTCTAGATACCACTTTAGACATGAAGACCAAAATGTTTACTTTCATTTTGGGCTGGTAGGCCAGTATCGAGTAAGCTACCAGCATCTTGTTACACAACAAGATAGGATTTAACTCGAGAAAACTAATGGAATGTGAGGTTTGGCCACGATCCTTAGAGGGAGTAATAGTCAGCTGACATCGAAAAGTCTGGTGGTCAGCCTAGCTCTTTCAGAGTTGTCTGGTGCTTGGTATGTATTGCTTGTATACAAAGATGGGGTAGATTTCCTGGCTCAAACAGGAGCCACAAGACCACTGGTCAATTCTGCATTGTACCAGGCACTCTGAGTGAAGCCACCACTCTGCCCAGCCTTCATTCTGGTAATGGTGATAAACTAAGCACATCTTTGACTATGTCTAGGTAATACCATTCACAGGATGACTGAAGTTGTCTCCATTCTTAGTTCTGATATTGCGACCTTGGGGATGAACGTACTATATAACATTTCAATTAGTTTCATAAGTGAAACAGCTGAACTGTATTTTAATGAAAACAAACAAACACACAATGCCAGCCAGATAGAGTCCAAGAACAGTGGGCCCTATACAAATGGGAGTAGGACCTATGTATGGTTCAGAGTAAGTTTGACAGGTCTAGTGTAGGGCGAGAACTTCATCAGATCTATACCAAATATGTTAAACCAAGAAGAACCTATCAAAAACCGTGAAGATAATTCAGCAGGTAGACCATCTTCACCAACTAAAAGTTAACAGCTGACTTGGAGGACTTATTGTAGGGATTGTAACATCTAACTCAAGGTCAGTGATGTACAATATGTGCTTTCTTCCTTTTTTTCTACCTTACTTAATTTCTATTTACTTTACTTTTCATTCAATGTATTTTGTTTCAACTAGAAACAAAGTAAAATACATAGTAAGTATATGATTTTAAGTATAAATAAATAAATATATCTTTCCTTCATCAGAAAACAAAAGTATTTATCATCGTTTTCATTTTGAAACCTTTATATGTGAATGTTATGTCCATAAAATGAAACGTCACTCGGGAGTTATTATCATCTTTATTTTAAGGTTTCTGTGTGTGAGTGGTGTAAAATGTAAATATATCTGCGACGTTACCCTTCTTTGCTGATAATTTAAGTAGCTGTCATTTTCTGAAGTCTTTGATGTTTGTCGTGTGTACTTGTTTTGATATTTAAGTGTTTCGCAGGGAAAAAAAGCAAGTTATTGTAGACTAGCTGGAGTACCCGTCCCCTGGACGGAAGTTAGGTAAATTCATGATGAAGGAAAGGTTATCTTAGGACATGAAAAGTTGCTTCCCTTATATGTAATTTTAAAAACGCCCATAAAAATGCAAAATACAAATTGCGAAACCGCAAATTTGCATGAATCTCTGCATGGACCCAACAATCCTTATGTCAAATTTAGTGAAGATCCATCAACAGGGGGCGAAGTAGTGAATAAAAAACACAAAA
>NW_013667855.1:80784-87874 GCF_000517525.1 Limulus polyphemus | reverse complement strand
TATGTATCTCCCAATAGATCCAGTGAACCTCCATACCAAATTCGGTGAAGATCCATTTACAGGGGAAGAAGTAGTGGTAACAAACCGCAAAAACGCCCATAAAAACCGCAAAACGCAAAAACGCAAAAGCGTAAATTTGTATGTACACCCACATGGACATAGTGAACATCCATACCAATTTTGGTGAAGGTCCATCCACACCCTGGAAAGTAGTTACAACAGACAGTACTATTATTTATATACATTCAACATATTTTTTATGATTATAAACAAAAGCCACCTTGATAACAAGCCTTGGATAAAGAAAATGGAAAGTAATAACCAAAGTATAAAAGGCGTTTCTTTTCTTTTTAGTTTAGGCGGGTGAACTCCTGTTTTGATTGTTCACTTAAAATTTTCATTTTTTTTCACACCTACATGTGTACAGATATTATTAGAGATTTAACAGTATGTATTAATGGATAATATGGAAAACTTGTAGTTGCTTTGGTTACTTATTGTGTTGGGGCATTACCTTCTGGTATCACTGCTTTATCATGGAAGAGGTCACTTTAAAGTTATATAAATTCCTATACTATTTACTTTCTTCGACACTTGAACTGTGTGATAGGTTTTGTGACATCAGAAAATATATCCTCCCTGTATTTGTTTGTGGAATGATCAATGGTGTAGTGAATGTGCCCTGGGAGAGATAATGTTAATGCTTTCTGTATTAAGTTTTTGTACTCTCCTTCTCCTACTCGGATTTTCCCCAATTGCCTTAGTCTCCTCAACTGTACCATCAGCGGATAGCTGGGAGTTGACCTGCAACTGGTATCCCCTCCAGGGGAAATGTGTCACCATTCTCATCTGCTTGTACCTCAGGAAACCATGGTTAAAGACGAGCCTTAAGTGCAACAACTATTAAACATTCGTTTTCACCTCTTTCTTCAAACTCAGTCAGAGCCAGAAATCAGATTCATTGCCACATAATGTTTTCTGTCATTTATCCTGTCATCTGCAGTTACTATTCTCACACTTAAAGTTAATCAGTTATCTGAGAATACCTTCATAGAACAGTATGGTTCTATGGGTAGAAAGTGGTATTCACCTTAATATACATATGTGAAGTACTGATAGAACTAAGGTCTGAGTAGGACGAGAAAAAGAAGATAGCAGGAAAAACGTTAAGAAAAACAAAAGACTGCATTAAATTTGTCATATCTTTCAAGAGATATTTAGGTCATCCAACCTTTAGTTTTGAACTTGGTTGATTGAGCTGCAAAAACCTATGAATAAGCTAGAACTGAATGTATTGGCTGGAAGTTTGAGGATGAACAATTTGGGTTGATCAAAAGAGTGCAATACCGGATGAGGCTAGGAACAGTTGTTTTGAGTGACAGAATAAAGAGATGCAGAAATAAAGGTTTAATGCCATTTTTTTAAATCAGGAATGCGCATAGATTTAAAAAGAGGTTAGCAAAAGTCCTGATGTTATTCCAATCACTGCATATAGACTTCTGGCAACGTGTTTTTACATTGAAAGTTAAAAACACCATGGTAAGTCTAATCTACAGGAATTGTTATGCTTGAAAGGTAGAGATGGAAATAACCTTCAAAAAATTCTAATTTTTCTCGACCTTATTAGATGACCATCGTGTAATTGGACAAAAGATGCATTGAGGGCATAAATTATCTTTTAGAGAGGACAGAGCAAAATAGTTAGGACTCAGAGCAGGTAAACATATCAATTATATCAAATATGGACAAATAGTCTATAATATAGTAGTTTCTTCTCCTGGCTTTTAAACAGTCAAGATTAGCCTCAGACTGAGATTGAAGAATGATATTAGTTACTTACTTGGCAAAGTCAGCCATCGATTATATCAAATATGGACAAATAGTCTATCATACAGTAATCTCTTCTCCTGGTTTTTAAACAGTCAAGATTAGCCTCAGACTGAGATTGAAGAATGATATTAGTTACTTACTTGGCAAAGTCAGCCATCGATTATATCAAATATGGACAAATAGTCTATCATATAGTAATCTCTTCTCCTGGCTTTTAAACAGTCAAGATTAGCCTCAGACTGAGATTGAAGAATGATATTAGTTACTTACTTGGCAAAGTCAGCCATCGATGATTATATGCTAAATCATGATTAACTTTATTTTTTAAATCACGCACAAGTAGTCCTAAAACGAGTTTTACAAATGAACTATTATTGTTAAAAGTTTTTAAAAGAATTGATAAATGTGTCTAAAGGGGTATTGCAAATAATCATTAAAAATGGAAATGGAAAGAACTGTGACGCAAAAAATAAAAAGTAACTAACAGCGTGGTCTATTACTTAGTATGCCAAATTTTGAATGTGAGGGTTCGTGGCTCTCACCCCCTTGCCACGACAATAAGACTCAACTTATTTATTCACCTAACTAACTCGAACAGTAAATTACAGTTGAAGAAGGCAACGGGAAACCACCTCAGCTGTCAGTTCCCATGACAGACATAATAAGTTTACCACAGCTGTTACACTGTTATACAACTCATACAGACCAGAGCTGCCATACTGTTGTACAAGCCACAGATACCAGAACTGTCACACTGTTATACAAGCCATAGATTCCAGAACTGTCACACTGTTATACAAGCCATAGACACCATAGCTGTGACACTGTTATACTAGCCATGGATACCAGAACTGTCACACTGTTATACAAGCCATAGATACCAAAGCTGTCATTCTGTCACAAGTCCTAGATACCAGAGCTATCACACTTTTATACAATCCATATATACCAAAGCTGTCATACTGTCACAAGTCCTAGATACCAGAGCTATCACACTGTTATACAAGCCATAGATACCAGAACTGTCACACTGTTATACAATCCATAGATACCAAAACTCTTATACAAGCCCTAGATACCAGAGCTGTCACAGTATTATACAAGCCCTAGATACCAGAGCTGTCACACTGTTATACAAGCCCTAGATACCAGAGCTATCACAGTATTATGCAAGCCCTAGATACCACAACTATTAAACTATTAAGTGTTATAAGGGCCTTGATTCTAGAGTTTCCACAATACTGTAAAGAAACTTGGTAGTAAATCATTACTTTGCTAAACAGTTATCACAGTATTATAAAGAGGTTAAACTGTTATCACAGTGTTATAAAGAGGTTTATTCTTTCTTTATAATAACAATTTGCAGATGCTAATACAATGCTATGTCGAAGTAGACACGAGTCATTGCACGGGGACTAACTCAAACCAACATGGAGCCACGTCCCTATTACCCTGTTCAAAGTATTTTATGGGATTGAGGAAGTGTCAAAAAGTGGTAAAGATGTCTTACATAATTTTTCAATAACCCCTAATATATATTTTTGCGAAGAGAAAAAAAATGTATAGTTAGGCCTCTCGATTCCCACTCTTTATTATGGCCCGGCATAGCCAGGTGGTAGGGCACTCGACTCGTAATCTGTGGGTTGCTGGTTCGAATCCCCGTCACACCAAACACCCTCGCCCTTTCAGCCGTGAGGGCGTTTTAATGCGACGCCCAATCCCACTATTCGTTGGTAAAAGAGTAGCCCAAGAGTTGGCGGTGGGTGGTGATGAATAGCTACCTTCCCTCTAGTCTTACGCTGCTAAATCAGGGACAGCTAGCGCACATAGCCCTCGTGTAACTTTGCGCGAAATTCAAAACAAACCAAATCTGCCTGCGAAGTGTAAATTCCCAAATTTGTTAAACATCAGAAAATTGATAATGAGTTCAATTAATTAATGCATATACAGTTTTAAACAGTAATCAGGGTAACAAATAAAAAGAAAAGTAAGTCTCAAAGAAGTAAAATAGTGTCCTGTAGTATACAATGTCACGTCATAGTCCACTGAACTTTACATGTTTGAAATTAAGTTATAGTAGAACTGTTTGCCCTTAGGGTTAAGTAGTTTCATATGTTGTTAGTTATGACTCGTACTATATCTCTATGGATTCCATTTTCTGGCCCTGTGTTTTTTATTTTTACTTGAAGTGTTTCTTTATTCCCCTCCTGGTGTGTTCCATGATGGCTTACGGTGGCTAGGTGTCCAAGGGAGCTTGTATTTGCTGGTGTTTTTAAAGTCTAAGTTTTAATAGTCCTTTTATCCCCCACGTATTCTTTCTAGCATTTATACTTAACGCCATATACATTTTTTTTTTATCACAAGGTACAGATTTTTATTTATTTTTATACTTTTATTAAAAGTTGTTTAAGTGTTCTGCTTTTTTTTCATATACAGTCCAAAAAATCATGTTTGCCACAAATCTGGCAGATTTTTAATGAAAACCCCGGTACCTATAACAGAATAGTTGTAGGTAGTGTTAAGTTTTTGTGTAAACTGGTCTTGTTGTCTGCTCCGGTTAGATACTGATTTGTTCTTGTGTGATATTAGAAGTGTAACTATTCTCTAAGATATCACGTTTGACTGATAGTGAATGACATGTGGTTTAACTGGAATATTGAGTATCATGAATAGGTAGTTTCCTTCGTTTTCGACTGAATGAAAGATTACTTTTCATTAAGATAGTTCAGGTCAACACTAAGCTCTGTATGATCATGGTTCCAGATCACAAAGATGTTTAAACATACCTGCCACCAGTGTAAAGGTTTGTATAAGGCAGTAGACAAGGCACTGTTCTTTGATATTTACGTGAAAATTTCACAGATAACAGAGGAATAGGAGGAACCATTAGTGTACCGTCTGTCATATCGTAGATAAAATCTTTCCAAATGAAATACGATGCTGAAAGACAGGTTTTTAATATTTTTATTACTGTGTGGACTAACATTTTGCTCCGACGTGGTAGCATATCATCATTTTGACGTTTTTGTGTTATTACTGACATAATATTGTTTGTTGGCACTTTTGTGAGTAATGACATCATATCAAACTAGCAAGTATGTCTGTGGAGTGTATTCTAACATCTTTAATTTTTTTGACAAAGTCGGTTCAATCTTTGATGTCGTAAATCCTGTCATTAGTTAAAAGCTTTTGCCGTTGAACTTTTAGTTCTTGGATTTTCACCTGTTACAAGATGTCACAC
Source organism: Limulus polyphemus (assembly GCF_000517525.1). Classification (NCBI taxonomy): domain Eukaryota; kingdom Metazoa; phylum Arthropoda; class Merostomata; order Xiphosura; family Limulidae; genus Limulus; species Limulus polyphemus. Next base: position 82,803 of record NW_013667855.1, on the reverse strand, counting down.
TTTGTTTACCACAGTTGAGGGCATATGTGTCAGCTCCGTGGGTGATGTGGGTGTTTGAGCGCCCTAATATTTATCAATGTGACTGCTGTTAAACACCCTGAAGCTGTACGAAAAAAAAACAAGTACCTTCATTCATTTCGAAAAGTGGCTCTAATAGCTGTAGGAATGACTTATTGCAGGTCTCTTTCTGAGTGATTCTCAATCCCCAAGTTGATCCATATTCCTTTGTCTTCAAATTTCATTATAGAGTAGAAATATTTCCGTCTTGGAAATTCTAAATTTCTGATCTGAGCACAATTTGATGATCTGAGTGTATGGATATTTGGCGTCGAAATGGAAGAGCTATAACATAACCTACCCAAAAGCGACCAGTTTTCGGTAGCATTATACTACCTACGTAACGCCAAACAACGCCAAAATATAGTTCTGATACATATAATTCCACTACGACGTTATATTGGCCATGATTGTAAAATGACTTGTTGACTTTCATACTCAGATCATTTTAATAAACTTGTTGATATATATGTAGATAAGTACTTATATAACTAAAATGATAAGCAGAAAGCTATGTAAGTAAACAAGGTGGACTGAACTGATGGACAGATAGATAGATGTTGCCTAGCTCGATTGATTATTTACATCATATCATTAACACTTCAGTTCTTCTATACGCTACCACTTCATATCATCAACACTATCGTAGCATTCAGGATAACACTTCAGTACTTCTATACATTGCCACATCATATCATCAATACTAACGTAATATTCAGGATAACACTTCAGTTCTTCTATACATTGACATATCATATCATCAACACTATCATAACGTTCAGGATAACACTTCAGTTCTTCTATACACGACCACATCATATCATAAACACTATCATAACGTTCAGGCTAACACTGCAGTTATTCTATACATTACCACATCATATCATCAACATTGTCATAACGTTCAGGACAACACTGCAGTTCTTCTATACACTACCACATCATATCATCAACATTGTCATAACGTTCAGGATAACACTTCAGTTCTTCTATACGCTACCACATCATAGCATCAACACTATCATAACATTCAGGATAACATTTCAGTTCTTCGATACACTACCACTTTATATCATCAACACTATCGTAACATTCAGGATAACACTTCAGTTCTTCTATACACTGCCACATCATATAATCAACATTATCATAACGTTCAGAATTATACTTCAGTTCTTCTATACACTACCACATCATATCATCAACACTATCATAACGTTCAGGATAACACTTCAGTTCTTCTATACACTACCACTTCCTATCATCAACACTATCGTAACATTCAGGATAACACTTCAGTACTTCTATACACTACCACATCATATCATCAACATTATCATAACGTTCAGGCTAACACTGCAGTTATTCTATACATTACCACATCATATCATCAACATTGTCATAACGTTCAGGATAACATTTCAGTTCTTCTATATACTACATCTTTACGTTACGTATACGTCCAGATACATTTCCCAGGCTGATGCTTTGAAAATGCATATTTTTAGTTATATGCATTTTACTTTACTGTCAATATATATATTAACTTTACCTAGAATTACATTTATGTAGTCAAAATAAAAGGGATTTGTAGTTCGAGTAAATAATGTCTACAGTATCTCCAGCCTTGTTTCCTTACTTTTTTACGATCCCTACTTGCAGGTTTTTAAATTCCCAATTTCTTATTTATCTTGTTTGCTGACTTTGTTATGCTCAACTATGGGCAAAGGATTACTTGATATGGTAGCTAACTTTATACATTGTAATGATAATAAACATAGCTGGTAGCTAGCTTATACGGTTTATGATAATTTACTGTAGCTATTGACTACTTGATCGCATTAGTTGGAGATGTAAAATATTAAACTACAGCTGGAGATTGTCATGAAGATTTGTTTGAGAATATAGTGAGCATTTATAGTTTCCGTGTAACTAAATGCTCAATATATAATGCATAACAAT
>NW_013667855.1:68686-79784 GCF_000517525.1 Limulus polyphemus | reverse complement strand
CTATTGACCATTTGATCGCATTAGTTGGAGATGTAAAATATTAAACTACAGCTGGAGATTGTCATGAAGATTTGTTTGAGAATATAGTGAGCATTTATAGTTTCCGTGTAACCAAATTCTCAATATATAATGCATAACAATGTGCAAATATATGCATAGACAAAAAAAAAACTACTACTATGCGCGAAAAAGTTTTACCAGTAGAAAAGCGGCCTTTTCAAATAAAACATATTCGTCTGAAACATCGCTTTAAATAAACCTTTGTGTCTTTTAAGATAATTATTCTACGAATGTATGAAATAAAATTTAATATTATGTGCATCGATACCAATTGTATAGTATACAAAGCATTGAGTATCTACATGCTAATGTCATCTAATGTTCATCTATTATTGGCTGGTAATTCCTGTTTCACCCTCTCCTTAAGCCTTGTAAAGGAACACCAGATATTTGTAAGAAAGTTAACTTTAAGGGTAATGGTGACATCGTTTACACTAGAATTAAGATGTTTTGTTTTAGCTTATATAAAATATAGAAGAAACAAATCGTTTTATCAATACCCCTACGACTTTATTTAGTATTCTACAAGAGATTTTAGTGCAATATACCAAGCTGTTTTTGTTGTAGGCTGGCAAGAGAATAATAATAATAATTACAAACGGGACTGATTCCTTCATGAAGTATCTCAAGATGGTTTGTGTTCTTAATAAAGTTCCTCACAACAGCTACTATCGTGAACCACAATTGTGGTTCATAATAGTTATTGCAAGGAATTTCACAAAACCCTAATAGAACGTTCAGGCAAAAAGCACTTTAAACAGTAAAGATTCAGCAAAATCTATACTTTTAAACCTTTACTATTGATTGCTAAGGCTGTACACACACAAAAATGCACAAAAAAGCACGCATGTTAGACTTACAAGGAAAAGAATATCCGCTCAAAACGTTCTTGTGGAGTCTTTTGCAACAGCTGGGTACTCAGTGGTGTCTTTTTCAATGGCTGACTCTTTCATGAAGGCTCCATAACAACTGGGTCCATAATGGTCACTTTTATTACAACTGAGTTTTTACTGGAGTCTTTAACATCAGTTGGCAACTTAATGATGTTTGCACAGTGAAGAGTCTTTCATAAAGCCTCCAACAACAGCTGAGTCTTTAAATTAATTTTTTTCACAGCAGTTGGTTCCTTAATGGTGTGTCTCAGAATGGCTATTTTTCTAAATGGAGTTTCTCATAAAGTCTGTGTGAGTCACTTGTAATGGTTGGTGTTCACAACTGCTTTATCTTTAATCGAGTCTCACAATGCCTGGGTCCTTTATAGAGTCTCCTACAACATCCAACTGTTATTAACAGTTGAATTTTGAAGAGACCCCATTAAAGACCCAGTTATATAAAACCCTCATATAATGTTCAACTATAGTGAGAGACTCCATTAATAACCCAGCCATTATGAATAACATCATCATGGGCAATTCAACTATTGTAAGGGGCTACATTATGGACTGAACTTCGGAAGAGGCTCCATTGAATACTCAATTATATAAAACCTCATGAAGGGTTCAGTTGTTGTAACAGACTCTGTCAGTAACATAGTTATTATGAATAACAACATTATGGGCACGCCTGTTGTAAAAGATTACAATTAGGACCAACCACTGGATTACTAAAAATCCAATCATTGTGAGTGAGAGTTTTATTGAAAAAGTATTTGTAAGAACATTAATCATTGTGAGAGACCACATTATATGGCTTAACTGTTCAGAAAGCCTCCATCAAGGATGCAGCCATTAAAAAAGACACTAGGAGTCAGCTGTTTTAAGGGATTCCATTAAAGGTCCAGAAGTTGTGACAGACTCTAAGAAAAACAAACATTGTAAGGAGACATTATTAAAACTCATCTATTATGAAAATAACTCCGCTAAAGACCATTATTAGAGAGATCTTATTAGGGAAAAGGATGCTGAGGTAAACTCTATTATTGGTGCCGCCATTGCGTGAAATTCCATTAAGGGCTCAGCAGCAGCGAGAGACTTCATTACGAAGCCAGATGTTGAGAGAACTTTATTAAGAAACCACCTTTGCGAGACAAAAGGAGTGACTAATTTGACAGACCCCATTAAGGACCCATATGTTCTGATAAATTTAATATTGATATTGTTGAATCCTTTAAAGAGAGTTTCTGTTTTCAGAACAACGATTATCAAATAAAATTTATTAAGGACTGAAATGGTTAAGAGAGAATTGTTGTGGATATTATTATATTTTCCTATGAGAGATTGTTTATGATTAGCAGATAACTGATTTAGTAACAAGTATATAAAACCGTCAAAAGACTAAGCCTATTAAAATAAGCTTGAAGATGATTTTAAATGAAATTAAAGCATATCTACTGTAAGGGAACAACGTTTTTTGTTGTGTTGGAATGAAACCTCTCTTATCTCCTCTAATTTGTTTTCCTGTTTTAGCTGAATGTTCTTTACAGCAGTTCTTTAGCAACGTTTTTTGTTGTGTTGGAATGAAACCTCTCTTATCTCCTCTAATTTGTTTTCCTGTTTTAGCTGAATGTTCTTTACAGCAGTTCTTTAGCAACGTTCTTTATCAGTTTAAAAAAACATTTCAGATTTGAAACATTGCGTAAAAGCACTGTATTATAGCAGTTTTAAATTGTTTGTAAGTAATCCTTCAGAACTGAAAGTTTAATAGTTGCAAATGGTACAATATACATTCATTATGCTCGTTTGTTTTGTTGAATTTCGTGCAAAGCATTTATTATGTAGTTCTATTTATGAATTTAATGTTTACAAGAAATTCCTACTCATTATACTTTGTATTGTTGTTTATTTGTTGGTGTCAAGTGTTTTTGCTATATTTTCTTTTTGTGTGTAGATATATTTACATCTTTGTAGACTTTCAATTTGAAAGAAACTTTTAGATTACTCTGATGTTCAATTAATTCTAGCGCCCATGCTATATTACCTTTTGGAGATAACAACATATTAACACGCATCAGGATGAAAATATACCCATAAAGAACAACCACACGGCATCAAAAGTCTATGTTATCAAAGAACCACACATTATTAAATGTTTATGCAGTGAAAGTTCCTTTTACTGAATATTCAACGAAAGCACTTATGAACTTATCCTTCTCCGGTGGCTCAGCAGTTATTCTGACGAACTATAACAATTCATACAATTGTAAAACGTTATTTAGTTAAAGTTCTCATATAACTTGACTTTTGTTTTTATGTTCATGAAGATTAATACAGGGGGTTGAGTACGTTATATTACACGAAACACTGTCAGTCTAAAACCTTAGTTTCTTACATAGCTATTCATCTTTCTATCTGTCTATCATTCTGTTTATTTCTTTAACTAGATGGCTATTCATCTGTCCATACAGTCATTTTTTCACTTATGAGCTATATGGCATTCTCTTTACACTCTATCTATCTAAATAATAATAAGCAGTTTCTGTCTACGTGTCACGCTTTCATCAACATCTTTTGTGGCCAGCTCGAAAACTAATGGGAATAGTTAAGGAGTCGAAGGTAGCAAGAAGAGTATTCATAAAAATACAAAGTATTTTTTTTAATTTTGAAATATATTTAAAACTACTAACAGTGGAAACTTTATCAGACAAAGTTATACGTTTTTCAATTCATATCATCTTCCATTCGTTTTAGTTAAATCACGAAATCCACACGTCTCTCTTCAATAAAACTGACCTGTTATTATTGCGTTCTGAATTATAGTGTACGATTCCTTTTTCCTGTAATTTTCGTTAAACATTCAACAATAGTTAGTTTAGAATTCATTTGCTTTATTGAAATTAGTTCTTAAATTACAAAAGAATTTTTACTATTGTAAAACCATTGAATTATATGTATGTTTGAAATAGATCCTCCAAATAAGTTAAATTAAATTTTAAACGCATATTTGAAAACAACTGAAAATGCCATTAATTGTAGCAAGTAAATCAAACTGGCAGTTTTTATGCATACAAAACGTTAAACCATTTACCCTATGAAAGTCGAAGAGCTATGTTTAAAAGGTTTTAAGTTGTGAATATATGTTAATTAATAAATATTCAAATGAAAGAAACACGAGAAGAAAAACAATGGCGTTTAGTCAACTTTACATAGCTTTTCCCAGATGCACTTCCACAGAAAAAAATGAAGGTAAAAATTATTGATTCACAGATCCAAGGGAAACTGAAAAATACTGATGATATTTTCACTGTAAATGTTGTCTAAAAAATATTATGAAATCAAATTGTGATTTTCAATGTGAATAAAATTGTTGTTAGTTAAATTATAGCAATCTTTACAGAGATTTCTTAACACCCGTCATTTTTGACGGGCTATACACTAATATAATAAGATTCAGTGTCTGTGTGGCGTCACGTAATTCCTCCTAAACCGCTGGTCGCATCGACTTCTAAGTGATACCAAACGAATCGTCTCGGTCCAGAGGTTTACACACGGGTAAACATTTTTACTCCACCTTTTGGGGTACCTAGGGATTTCCCGAAAACCCTTTCTCCTAAACTGCTAGACTCACCATCTTCTATGTGGTGCCAAACGAATCGTCTCGGCCCCGATGGTTGCACAAAGAAAAAAACTTTTCACACAATCCCTTAGGGAACCCGCGTATTTTGAGAAATCACTTTTACGGAGACTCCCCGAAAGCGGACTCCAAGTTTGGCATTAATTTACGTTAGACCACGTAAATAAGTAGACCTACTAATTACCGTTCGTAACTTGGTAAAGAAATTAAATTTGTATTTTAGTGACAATGATAATTAAACTGAAAAAGTGCAAAATAGTAGTTCAAGCATTAATTTATAGCGGCTTTATAAATGTGGGCCATAGGTCCACGGGTTTGCTAGTACTACTATATCTTTTGGGGGGTAAATGTTGCTTGAATTTCGTTTAGTCAGATTTTTTTATCCTCAGAAACACGAATATTCTATGTGAAAACTGTACATGTTATCCTCTTATCTATATAGATGAAGAAATCTGACCATAATGTGTTTTATGTAATATACTAATTGAGACAGTATCATCTTGTTTAGGTAGAAATTATAGTTTTATTAGTTACCAGGTCACCATGCTTATTAGTTACCAGGTCACCATGCAGATGTAGATATTCTCACTTAAAAATCAAGAATAATTAAAATATGAAGATAAAAATGGTGGTAAGTACAAGCATTCTGTCTGTAGTTGACAAATCAGAAAACTGAGGCTGCTGTGCTACATATGACATTCGTAGAACAGTCGCAGATATATATTATAGGATACAATACAACTATCGCATGAAGCACTAGACAACTTCCACGAATCTTGCTATAGAGAGCAACACCAAGGTTTGAATTGGCACACAATATCGACTGGAATTAGTATATTCCGAATTACATTTTGTGTCTGTTTTTTTTGTTTGCTCTTAAACTATGAGCGTCACAATAAGCTATCTGTGCTTTGCAGATATAACGGGCGTGTGGGAGCCCGTGAGCTTCGTTGTTACAAAGAAACTAATTGGATTTCAGGTCGTTCTTTCCTGAGCGGAGCACACAAGCCACTAACTCGAGGAAGTTTACGTGTGAAATAAAGAACTTGAACAGAGACAACTGAATACAAATCAAATACTCTTTTTATTTATACACTGTTGAACATTTGATCTATATCGAAACTCTCAAGGTTATCTAGGAACAACACTAACCCTAAATCACTGATTTCTTCGTTTTGAAGATCTAGATGTTTGTTACTAAGACCTTCTATTATGTTCAACAACACAGACAAACATTAGTTAAATTATCAACTAAGTTAACACAATAAATTCTCTCGGTCATGATCTGTATAACTATATTAACAATTCTTCTTAGGTATCTTTAAGTAATTCCACTTTAAGCATTATCAAATCTACTATTTCTTTAGTACAGTTAATATTATTCACTTTTCTCTCTTTTAACATTATTGAACCTTAAGAAAAACACTGCTAGACTAGATCAGAAATAGCATACTTACAACGAGTTTGTGCGGCGAACTTCTTGTAGATTTTGGATTACTGCAATATTTCGTCTTCTGGAGTCAAAACAATTCCCCGAAACAACTAAAGATTTTGAGTCGAAAATACGGAATTATATAATCAACTTTTAGTGTTTTCCCGATTTTTCGAGAAGTTCAGCAGATCTTCTTTTAAAAGTAGTTCTTTTAACTTGATTGGTACAAGTGGGATGTTCCATCAACAAGTGGACTATTCCATCAGACTTTAACCAAAATCCACTTTGTTATTGGTCCTTACAGAACAAATTTGGCAAACTCATCTAAGTTAAATTAACTTAGGATGTATAGAGACAAACCGTGTAACTCAGGTCTCTTCACTAATATTATTTCACTCATTGGTTTGCATCACCTTCCCGTTAACTGTTTTTGGTGACATTGACTCATTTCGTCATGTACTTTATCCAAATAATTGCGGTTATATCTCAACCTACCACGTCTGTCCGGCACTAGAATTCGTAGCTGTGATTTTTTGCAACTCTCAGATCAAGACTGGGAATATATCTCTAGTTAACTTATGCCATGGGCTTTAAGTCTGTATCTTCTTTATTTGGTATTGTGGTTTACTATTTAGTGTCCACGTTTTTTATAACATTTTCGACCTGCTGCTTTCTCCATACTATGCGTTATAAAAAATAAGATGTACCTCTTGAAACCCTTTAAATATGTATATACTTAGTATTTGTATTCCACAAATACTTCACAGACTACAGGTATCGAACTCTAATTTTAGTGCTATAAGCTCTCAAGGTTATTGTTGAGCCACCGTGGGGCTCCGAATTAGCACTAGAGAAATATTTACAAGTTTTGCAAGTATCAAATATGTAATATAGGTATTCGTATGTATGGCAAAGCTACTGCTGTCATCCCTAATTATGAACTCCCCCCCAGTGGCACAGCGGTATGTCAGCGGACTTACAACGCTAGAATCCGGGTTTCGATAGCCGTGGTGAGCAGGGCACAGATAACCCATTGTGTAGCTTTGTGCTTACTTACAAACAAACAATTTTGAACTACTGACCAAATCAAAAGCAGCCAGTTATCAGCACCGCACCACTAAAGGATTGACTGTCTCTCTTATAACGTGCCCACAGCTCAAAGTGCAGGGAGTGTTTTGTGGTATACGCAGATTCGAACCGGACCTGTCAACTCTGAAATTCAGAGTTCTACAACCGGATCAACCTGTAACCTTACAATTTACAACAGGATTAACCTTAAAATGTAGGAGAGTGAACTACAAAGAGTTTGCTCACCACAGAGCAACGAAAAAAAAAAACTTATCAAAGTTTAAACTCAATAAATGTAGATAAATGAATTTTCTAGTTGTATCATAATAAAATCATTTCGAAATATCCAACACATACGTCCAAAGCACAGAAAGGTTTAAATGTGATTTATCAAAATATTAATATCTAACAATATTAAAGAGAGATATAATATTTTCTTTAATGATGTGATTATAAGATTGAGAATTTTTAACAATTTAGTTGGTATTAATGTTACATAACCTACAAATAAGCGATGTTTATGTCTTGCAGAAAATGTATTATTTAAGTTTTTAATTTGATGATTCATTAAACTATTACATATTACATATTGGAATAATTGTCTACAATTACTCTTACATTGCTCTTATGTATGGGAAACTGATAAAACTAAATTCGGAACAATCTTGTGCATTAAAACTTGGTATATATATGACTAAATTACAAGCATTTCTTCTTTCATTATTGATAAATTATGCAGAATTATTACCTGAAAAATTGATATCTAAATCAAGATAGTGGTTCAGTAGTTTCTGTAATTTCCAGTTCAAGTGGACAGAGTTTAATAAGATCTGAAACTGAAATTACTTCCAATCAAAAGTAAATCATACCTACAATAACTACGTATATTCAAACGTATTAATACACTAACGAAACTGAGGCCATTTTTACATAAAAGTACATTCCTAAAAAAAAAAAAAACATCGTTAATTAATTTATATAATTTGTCCGCAAAAATGTGCATAATTATTCTAATGCAGAATCTTATTCTTCTCTGAGTTAATAGTTTTCGTATTTTACTTGCTACATAAACAACTGACTCAAAAGATTAAGAGGAAGAACGTAGTATAAAGAGTGTTAAGTATGGACAAAAGTTTCTTGACGGATTTTCGCGTAAAGCTACTCTTGGGCTACCTGCGCAAACCGTCCGTAATTATGAAATGATAGACAAGAGAGTAGGCAGCTAGTCAACACCACCCACCACCAACTCATGGGCTGTTCTTTATCAGAGCGAATATTGAGATTTGACCGTCTCTTTTATAAAGCAACTCATAACAACAAAGTGCGGAGGGCTGTTATTTTTTGTTTGTTGTCTTAAGTGGACGCGAACCGAGCAACCTCAAATCCACAGTCCACCACGCTAACCATGGGACCACGTTCATACTATTGAACGGGCATTGACATATAAGAACACTACTATTAATTTATTTTGCTAAAACCATTTGTAAAACATATATTCTTTTGCAAGGGAATAAGCATAGTATTTTTTGTCACAAAAATATTTATTCTGTAAAATAAATAAACGATAAAATTGAAGTTACAAATAATTATGCATATTTACTTTTATTCTTAAAATGAAGAAAGTTAGGTACGTTATCAAGTTGATTTTAGTTGTGTAAATCATATGATTAACTCTTTCACTGCCATGTTTATAGATTTTAAAACACCACAAAAGCAAGAAGACACACGTTTTAATGTTTCATTATTTATCAGAGTGGTATTATTTAGAGTGGTAAATTTTGGGTAGTTTGAATGCTCATATTTTTCTTCATGGTGGAACAGAATTACAAACCCATATGGCAGTGCTCTGGGGTTGGACGCTCGTGCCCATGGCAGAGAAAATTAATGTTTCTTCTGCTTTTTTTATTTATGTATTAAGTGATTGAGGAAGAAAATTCATTCTGTGACTAACCTTGCACATGTAGTCGTCTAGGTAGGTACAAATTTATTTTTTAGATATAATTCATTAAGGCTTTGAATAAATCTAAATTTAGAAATATATTTAAATATATATCAAATTATTTTAGACGTGTCTGGTTAAAAACATACCGAGCAATTAATTTAAAGTAATTTTTTACGCAAGCTTCTACACATTATTGCTGGTGCACTTAAAAATTTTATCCTCTTACTTATTTTTCAAGCGGATAAGACTTTTCAGAAATTCTTACATTTTGTGACATATAGAAAACTAAGAAATATACTGTATATAATCTTAGAAATAAAACTACCAGAAAAGGGAACATTTGAAATGTCATACATACATAAGGATATATTAGTGCCAATCTAATTATAATTAATGTTTCATAACTTATATATATATATATAAATAATAACTAAAGCAAGACTTTAGTTAACTATCAGCCTCGTAGCTTTAATTACAAAATAACTATGTTTCATACTTTAGGAGAGTTTGTGTCAAAACATGCTATGGAAGACCATTTTTACGAATATTATACACTAAGTAGAAAGAAACTGAACAAGTAAACTTGTAGCATATGCAGTCTTGCTGATTGATACTCATTACTGTAGTGTTTCAAACACACAAATTGATGCTCGTTTCCCAAAACGAGGTTCGCTCGTTAGTATATCTGTAATCTTGTTTTTTCAGTTTTTTTCCCCTTGAAATTAATGCACCTTAGGGCACCACTAATCAATAAACTAACCTATTTTGCTTTCATATCCTTCTTATCTAGTTTACTATATATTCTATGGTACTTTCATTTTTAAGTGCACATGGTCATCAACTACACTCATCCTCAATTTCCGATTATTGAATCAAAGCCGTGTTTGAAGAATAAAACTAACACTGCTGCCTAATGGCTTACAAAGCTTGTACTTAAAGAAGCCTAGTTGTTAGTAACTTCACATAATGTTCTTACACCTAGAGTGTGCACTTCTATAGGACAGATTGATAACTAAAAGCAAGAATTACTTGTTATGATGTAGGATTTAACTGAATAAAAATTAACAAACAACACTCTTACTCACTCCCATTAAATATATATTGTACGTGCGTGCGTGTGAATGTGGTGTTTGTGAATAAGCAATAAAATAAAAAATTGTTCAACTTTGGGCATGATGGTGGGTAAAATGAAATACGTGGCCTAGTTAACTAATGAATGAATATTTGCTGTAAAATTATTATCAATGCTATAAGTATAGTTACCAATTTGGCCGCTTATTTTGATTTTATTCCTGTAAGTCGCACGCTGAATCTTTTTTTTTTTTGTCCGCGCCTTTTTTTTTCACACCTAAGATGTTTTCAGGGCTGACGAGAGGGGGGCAAGGGGGACAGCTGCATCGGGGCTCGGGGTCTGTTGAGGGGCCCGGCCGTGGGATATTCCAAACCTCACTAGAAATTCATAGTAATTGTGAGCTAAAATGGATACTGCTTTTTCATGGATTCATGAAGAAATTTGTCACCTAATGAAAGGGTGGCCTGATAATATTACTGACCCCAGGGCCTGGGCTGGCTCTCGACACCCCTGGGTGTTTTTGATTAGATATCATGACTTTTTGTAAATACACACCAACAAACCACACACATAAGAAAGTGACACGCCAACATTAGCTTTAGGCTCGCAACCCTATTATTCGGAACAGACCTTTACTTTACAGAACCAACCAGATTCTTTAAAATATATGGTGGTAGTTTTCCTCTCTAAAACAGTGTTAATAGCTTCCTTTATACTAACGCCATGGGATTTAGATTAACAGTTTCTTCTCATCACCCGCATGCAATCGGTGCAGCCGTATCAAGCATCATTATTTATGCTAATTGCTTAAGCTAATACTACGTGACGCTAAACTCTCCTTAATTAGGATAATTCATAAAATGTAGTAAATCTGTGCTGAAAAGTTGGCAATCAATAATCAATAATAACCGTCCACCCGTGTGATTCTTTTGAAAACTTGAGCTAGAAACTGCTAGTTTGCTTGGCCTAACCATTAATTATGTATCTGCACGTCCTTTCACCTTATATTTTTGCT
>NW_013667855.1:66806-67686 GCF_000517525.1 Limulus polyphemus | reverse complement strand
AATATATATATATATATATATATATATATATATACAACATGAAGTCAAAAGAAATAACACAAATCATTTCACCTATTTCATCAATGATGCATTACATATACAATGCTACTCTATTAAAGACTCCCTTTCCTCTTTTTTACTGAGTTATGACCGAATGGTCATGTTCTCCTCTCCTCCCTTCACCTACTACTATATCTTTTTGGATCTGAGCCCACTCCCTCTAAATGGTCTCTGCAAAGTCTTATAATTAAAAGCTTGAAGTGTAGGTAAAAACTTTGCTACAACCCTCTAATTTATATTGCAGCTTAACTGATGTACATAACCAGTCTCTTATTGTAAAGGGGAAAAAAAAAAGAATTCATCATGATACTGTAAATTTATCATCTTGGTGAAAGCCTGTTTGATATATTTAACTAATATTATTATTCTGTAATAAGAACAAAATCTCATCAGAACATCAGAACAGCGGCTCTCAAGTTCACCCTGCCATTAAGTTTGTTTGTATTTGTGCTCTGCCCACCACGGGTATCGAAACCCGCTTTCTACCGTTGTAAGTCCTCAGACATATCGCTGTGCCACTGGGGGGGGGGGGACTGCCATTAAGACCAAATATCATTCTGCATGGTGGGATTCACCTTTGACTGTCAACACAACAAAGACAGGTTACTTAATTATGCAAAACATTTTATTTTACATAAATATCATATTGTTACGTCTCCGTTTGTTAATTGATTTTTCCTTAACTTCGTTCCAACGAAACTTTAACGACACAAGTCTTTACTTAATATATCTGGTTTATTCTGTCTGAATATAACTTTACCGATACACTTAATCTCAATACTCGCGCTAAAACAACACTGTAACGAACGAACGTTAACTT
>NW_013667855.1:55619-66605 GCF_000517525.1 Limulus polyphemus | reverse complement strand
CGAATGTGCTCAATAATACTTCTGACTGCAGATCAGTTACTCACTATCTACGCACACATTACATTCTCCTCCCGTGTCACGTTGTCCCCTCTTATATATACCCGCCTATCCCATCTAGCAAACACTAGAGCATTCATGAAGAAACAAGATAGTTCTAGAAACGTGGCGTCACAGTGGTCATGTGACTCGCTGACGCAACAATATATTACCGGTGTAGTACAGAATATCTGCAGGTTAAAACATAAAAATACTGTTTACATTTGATCTGATATATTTAACTGATGTTGACTTCAGAAAAATATGACAAGTTATGAAATAACAAATTATATAAACTTTTATGTGAAAATAAAGTTGGAAGTTTTAAATAGGTCACATTTATGGGTATATACTTAAATAATTTAAAACAAATGAGGCGTGTCACTTTTCATTACCATTTCATTAGTCTGGCGTTGTATACTCTGTATACCATAATATATGTCCAATATTTGCTGTAAGTACCTGTGCGTTTTACTCTACCATGTACATACCTAACTTTTTATGACCAGTACATTTTCCCATCATGGACATTTCAATACACTTCATCGTGGTCCTTTTTCAACTTGTATAAATTTACAATTGTGCAGTAATTTTATTCTACCAGCATTTATAACAGAAAATCAAAAAATTAAAATATAAATCCAATTTTCTCTCAAAACCTAAAATACTTTTTTTTTTACAAAAAACGGCCATGCTGGTATTGTATGCCACAGAGTAATTTCACAAATCTTACAAAAATGATTAGGTGATGAAATACCAAGGACATAGGACTTGTATAACTGATTACAGTGGATTATCTACAGCATAATCAACAATTTTCACCATTAAGTGTACAATTTATAATTATATGCTAGCTAAATTCTGCTATTTTAAGTGAGAATCATTTCTGTAGTACTTTGTTTTCATGTGAACATGCAATTACACAATCGACAGTGTGCAAAACAGTTATACATCTAATACACTAAATTGATATTTAATGCATACAGTACAATTAAATGTAACAAAATAGAAAGGCATATACATATAGAATGTAATATAACTAGGTTCACTCTGTTATAAGCATTCTTATATATATATATAATATCACAGTTACATTATTGTTTTTTGTTTGTTCTTGTTGTTTTTTTTTGTTGTTGTTGTTCAAGCAACACAAAATATTTTGGGCCACTTGTACTGCATATTGATTATTTATCATAATGATACTGACAGACAGCTCAAGGATTTTGGATTGGAAGAGGCCACCTGCAAAAATCTAATCTCTCATGTAATTTTCATTTTGGGTCTATTGACAGTATTAGGCCAATATTTTAATAGTTTCCTGGATATGCCATAACATCACTGAACAGACTAGACTTGTTTTAAACCATACAAATTTACCCAAATTTCCTCTCTCATGCATAACCGAAGAGGTATATTTAATAAACTTCTACCTTGACACTCAGTTATAGCATCTGTGAATGTACACAGAACTTGTATTTGTAGGCAGTGTATGTTTTGGCGGCGACATTAAAATCTCGTGAATGACTATTTCAACTTATATGAGTACTTAATATTGCCAAATCAAAAGCTGTCAAACTGTCATTCCGACTTGTTTAAGTGAAATGCCTTCCTAAAAAAGGCTCGCATATATACTGTTATGACAGCTGAAGTCACGTGACGCTGCTGGCGCGTTTGGCATTGGTAGCATGCATGAAATTTCTCGAATGATCGGGGAGGCCCGAGGGCATTCGTGACGCCCTCTTTGTTAGTATAAAAGCCTGGCAGAGAAGCCAGCGATAGATAGATAATTAAAGAAGCGAACAGTAGTGACGGTAAGTAAAGTGTGTGAATCACTGTGATTTATAACATGTATTATAAAAGTTGTTAAGTTTAAAATGACGAGAAACGTATTGACTGTGGAATTATCGTGTACTAAAGTTTGTATCGAGAAAGAATATACTGGTTTAATCAAGAAAGAACTTGTATCGCTGAAGTTTTTCGGAAAGAATTTCTACCGGAAATTAACAAACAAGCAGATACGCAACAATACTTTGAAACTAGGTGTAAATATCCACGCCAGTTCCGGATGTCGCCACCATGTCCACGGCGATGTCGCCCACTGTAACTTAATATATTATAGAAAAAAAAGGGTTTTATTTACTTGTGGAATGTAACACTCTCGCCTTCGACTTTTGGTTACGATATGTGTAACAGTTAATGACATAGCACTGTGTTCTCTCTGTTAGTGACTTAGACGGACGACTGTCACTTTCAGCCATTTTATATTGTCTGCCACCTCGAACTTTAACAAATAGCAATAGCGGCCGCATGCGCACATGCACTTCAATGATAATGAATAGTGACTGGACAATCTAGTGTTATTTATATCTGTGCTTTTTATCGTTGCTGTTCCTCGTTTTTCTTTGTGATATAAAGAATTTATATTTATATAAAATATAACTATCTTCAGGCAAATTATGAAAAATTGTATAATAGAATTTTGCAGCAGAAATACAAACTCGTGCTCAATTTTGGGATATAAATATGCAGCACCTTGTTTAATAAAAGTTTTTTTGGAACAAATCTTTGTAGAGAATTTAGATACTTTAATATCTAAATCATTTCTCACACATCTCAGCTTTAAAAAAGTATCAACAATTCATTAAAAAAAATGCCTTGTTACCCAACCAATGCCATATATATTATCGAGTTGAGGTAGAAGAAATAGGAATGACAGTGTCAAAAAAAATGCAAACAAGAATATAAGGACGATACAGCTATACATAGATCATCCATACATGACTTTCAATACTAAAATTTAATGTTTCGCTGTAAAATGCATCCTGTACTTCAATATTTCTGTAGTTGGAGGGTATATATTCATGGTTATTTCAGGTTATGCATGTATGTAATGTAACTAAGAGCCTAGGATTTACGTACAAGGAAAACCAAGTTGAGTCAAAACATATATTGATTATTAAAGATTCTCGCTACGAGCTCGGTCAAAATGACCGACCTCGTAACCATTTTGTACTGGTTCATTTTGCAGTGTAACATTAAATTTTAATATTGAAAATCATGTAGGGACGATCTATGTATAGCTGTATCATCCCAATAATCTTGTGGGCTTTATTCCTTGGTCGTTCCGTACGATATCTGTGAACTCAGAATTTTTTCTTTTAATATCTGACTTCCATTTTTTGACTGGCAGTATTTCTTGGATTTCCTCTTTTGCTTGTTTATCTTGTCTTATCCATAAGATACATTCTACAATTCTTTCGTTGATAATTATCTATGTTCTAATACAATTTGTTCTAAATTGTTCACTGACTTATCATTATTATTCACTATCTTATTCTCACGTTCTCGTAACTTTTTCAATTTGTCATCTCTAATAGTTGCTAAAACGTTTTCATTACTTTCACAGCTCTTTAGAACAAAAACAATCATTATTGTAATACAGTGCATGCACTATCCAAAAGAACGCTTTTAAAGCAGTATTTTTATATTAAGTAAATCCGTTATTTTCACCAGTTTGACCTAGTTTATATTAATTGTCTCTCTAAGATAAGATAAACCGCTGTCCACGAACTTTCAGGGAAAGTCAATTGAATAGGAAGTTAAATTTACAAGTTTACCAAATTACTGTTAATCTTGATTTGATTTTTTTTTCAAAATTAACCAGAGAAAACTTGTAAATAAAGTTAATCTTCAATTGCAAATCATCCCTGCATTTGGGGATTTGAATCTCTAAAAATAATTTGATATTATAAAATGTAAAATGAAAAAATATAGTCAATAAATATCTTCTAAGCATAGGCAAAACCATCTTTGTAATATTTATAATACTTATTCGTGATTTAATGTCCGATTTAAAGAATACACAAAAATATCATCCGATGATTTGAATTAATGTACTTTTGCATGATTATCGATACAATGAAAAAGATAGATTTTAAAGATTATTGATTTTATATCAATCTTTAGTAATATAGTTTTTTATGCTCAATACAAAGGTGTCCCCCACGTAGCTCTGCAGTAAATCTGAAAATTTATAACACAAAAACCGGATTTCGATACCTGTGGTGGGCACAACACAGATAACCTCTGTATAACTTTGCGCTTAACAACAAATAATAAAAAAGTACAGATGTGGGATAATTCACAAGCTACATTGTAAGGTATCCTATATGTTTTGGTAAAACAATTGCATCGGTTTTTAGAACTGCAATAACAGGACATGAAATTAGCATTTAAGGAATACCAATCATGCCACATCCACCAGCAGACAGAGAATGTTGTAATTAGTTTCGGGACATTGTGAGCTAACCTTTGAATGTTTGTTTTTCTCTTGTTTGTGTGTTTGTTTTCCATTCTTAATTTGGCGAATAACTGGAAATGTAGGATATTTTCAGTGCTGTTTGAGTACTGTTATTGCAGTTATTCCCCTTCACAATTTGTATCTTCAGCGATTTTTACATATGATACACTTTTTCTTTTTGTTTTGAAAAGTGTGATTCTGCTGTAAATATATATATATATATATATATATATCAAATCAACTTTAGATCTAACTAATTTACCTGTGTATATATAATTACAGAATATAAAAAATAATTGCAAATGGAAAAAAAACAGTAATGAGTGTTTTCAGCATGATTATTGTTCTTCATCAGCGTTCAAATAATGAAACAACTGAGAACGAAACATATCTGAACATCACCGAAAGTACCCTTAACAACTGATGAAACAATGCATTCTAATCGTTATAAGTAAGATAACGTCAATTTATGCACTATACTTTTAATTTACATATTTTAATCATATAGTCCCGTGGTGTGCAAACTGTGGGGTACAAACTGGTAAAAGTCTTTTCGCTTCAGGCATAGGAATTCTAATAATTCTTTTTTCTGGGTAGTGGCTGTTGGCTATTGCAAAACAATACAACTCTCTATTTACTGACAATAGTTTGAAATATTTAAATTACGAAACAATGTAATTGCTCTTCAAAACAAAATGAAGAACAACTACCTTGTTTCGTAACTTAAAGATTTAATAAGAGGAACCGAGTTGACATGTGATACTGACCAATAGTTCTTGGACCTGTTTGATTAATATTTTATCCCCACCACCACCACTTACCTAATTAAACCTCCTTTCCATTTATTGGTCTATTTTTATGCGTTTGTTGTTTTTGCCTCCAGCTAAACAAAAAGATCGATTAATTCAGCATAAAATAGCATTTACGCTGTTTACACATCACAAGCGCAACCTTTAAAAATTTAATATTATTAGAAGCATTCAAAAAGCCGGGCAACAATACCCATTCCTTAAGCAAAGCGCATAGCCAGATGCATCAAATATTGTAAATCGGAATCTCTAATTATATGTTATGATGTTTATAAACCAATGATATGGGAATTTATCCCGTAATTATGACTACATTTCATGCAAAAAAAGCAACGTGAGTGTAGATTGGATGGCCAAAATATCGTGAAATTGTTTTTTACATATTTCTCAGCCTGTTAATTTCAAGTTTTAGACATAAATGTGCCTTTACTAGTTTGTCTAAACAACGGATAAGTGGATGTTGCATATCGACAAAAGCTATTTCGTTTATCTTCGCGTGAGTGCTTAGAGGTAAACAACGATGATAAATTGTTAAATGATGGTGATAATAAAGATAATAACAAACTAATGGCTCTGTATCTGGATAAAGTATTTCCTCGGTTTCTGATACTAGTGCATCTGTACTGTAAACAACATTTCTTACCTTGAAGCTCAGAAGTTGTTGTCCCCTCTTCCATGTTCAACATATGCTGCTGCATTTCATTACACTGCTACAGTGGGTGTGCAGACAGATCTTTCCATGTCTCCAACATAGTCTTTCTCACACCATGTGAATAGTCTATTGCCCTACGTGGATACAAGACTTGACAAGTCCACGTCTACTCCTGTCTCTGTCCCCACTGTTGCATCCAGTAACTGCTCGTGTCCATCTTCTTTGGCCCCGAGGTACAGGACCATTATATGGCCACTCCCTCAGTCCCTGGAGTCTCCATCCTCCTACAGAGATCTGCTCAATCGACCCAGTGCAGGTTCCATAGAGGTCAACAGACCTCTTTCTACTAAAAAGAAACGTCGTAGTCGCAAACAGAAGGATTCTCCTCCCGGTTCTCCTCCACCTAAATAAAAATGGCCACTTTAATACAGTGAAACTGTCAAGGTTTTAGTTCTAATTTGGATGACATTAAGGCCTTGATCGATTCCTATCATCCCGTGTGTCTCTCCTTATGGGAAACATTCCTTTAGCCTGCCGATACAGTCACCTTTCGGCAGTTTACCTTGTATAGAAATTACAGGTTGTGTGATGGACGAGTTCATGGAAGAGTGGTATTACTGGTTAACCAGCATGTACCCCCCACGTCTGTGCCACTCGATGCACCCTTGGAAGCTGTAGTCGTCCGTATCTCCATGGGTCGTACCATCACTGTTTGTTCTCTCTACCTGTTTCCCAGAGAGACTTATAATCAATCAGACTTTGATAACTCTCCTAGAACAGTTGCCGTCTCCCTTTTTCGTCTTGGGAGACTTTAATGGACACAATTCATTTTGGGGTGGTGCTGATATTGATGAGAGGGGTCGTTCTGTGGAGTGTATGCTCCCAGATCACAACTTCCCTGTCTCTCTTCAATACTGGCTCATTTACCTATTTTCATGCACCAGTCCTTTATTGCTGTTTATCTCTCTATTAGTTCACATTCACTTTTTTCTTGGAGGGCTGACAGAGACCCACGGAGCAGTGATCATTTTCCCATCGTTTTGAGAGAGGTTGGCCGAGGTCGATGCCACCCGACCTGAGTGCCACAGTGGATGTTGGAGCAGGCTGGCCACTCTCTTGGAAATAGATCCTGCTGTCGTTAGTTTGTGGAGACAGTAACTGATTGTATCATTCAAGCAGCTGTTCACTCTATCCCCAAAACCTTGACACGTTTCCCACGATATCCTCGTCCATGGTGGTTTCCTGCCTGTCATCAGGCACAGAAGGCTCAGAAACGGGCCTGGGATACCTTTTGCAGGTATCCCACTCTTTCCGACTGCATTGCTTTCCAATGGCCAGAAAGCTGCTGATGTACAGAGCATTGCTGATACTCTCTGTGAGTGCTTTTCTTATCTCTCCTTATTTCTTCATATTAAGCAGCTTTGTGTCAAGTATACATGGGTACTGAACATCCTCCATGTCCTCTCTTCCACTTCTTGGGGAGTGGATTGATGTTCTCTGCTGAAGATCTATTGTGCCCTCATTTCATCCAAACTAGACTATGGGTCTCTGGTCTATGGTTCTACCAGGGCCTCTGCTTTGAAGATATTGGACCCCATTCACCATTTGGGGCTTCAGCTCAGCATGGGGCTTTCCACACTTTGCCAGTTCAATGTCTGTACATTGAGTGCTACGAACCTCCCCTTCATTTTCGCCATTTGTAACTTTCTTTGCAATATGCTACCAAGCTTTGATCCTTACCACTGCATCCCACCTTGGTTTGTGTTTTCCTTCCTTGGTAGGTTGTGCTCTTTCTGCCATTCTGCCATTCTTGTGGACTTCATATTCAGGCACATCTTGCTGAATTGGGCTTATAATTAGATGACGTTCCTGAATCCAATGATCAGCTCATCCAACCATGGCTCATTACCATCCCCACCTTTGACGTTTTTCTGAGGAAGGCAAATACTCCCGATTGGAAGTACCATCTTCTCTTTTCCGAACATCTCTCTAACCATTCTTCTGTTTCCGTTTTTACGGATGTTTCGAAATCAGGTGACTCTGTGGGCTCTGCCATGGTTGGTTGTGGTTTGGTGGTTGCTTATCTACAGTTTCTGTGTTCACTGCCGAGTTGTATTCCATTTCTCTTGATTTGGATCACGCAGTAGCTAAGCAGTACACTGACTATGCTATTTACACTGATTCTCTTTGCTGTCTACTGGCCCTGTAGCGACTTAACATTAGTTTTCACCCTGTTCATGTCGATATTCAAAAACGACTGGCACATTTTTCTCTATCTTCCATTTCTATTTAGTTTTTCTGGATACTTGGCCATGTTGATATTTGCGGGAACGAGCTTGCTAACACCACAGCTAAGTCCATTTGCTCTGGTAGTGTCACATCCGTGCCTGTCCCATATATGGACTATGATCATATGTTCAAGTCTCGGCTTTGTGCCAGTTGGCAGTCGATTTGGAGTGAGCAACGTCATAACAAGATTTGCCAGATCAAACCTTCTGTTGCTCTTTGGTCGTCTTGTCTCCATATGTATCAGAAGGAGGAACTTGTCTTGGTTAGGTTACACATTGGTCACAGTTTTTTAACTCGTCGTTTTCTTTTATCTGAGACTGATCCACCTTGTGTAACCTTTGTGACACTCAAGTTACAATAGCTTACGTTTTACTATCGTTATGACTCTGAGCGGCGGCACCATTTTAGACATGTACTTTCTATGGGTTTACCCCTGACATTGGAATGTATCATTGGCGATGGTGATACTGTCAACTTGATTGTGTTTTTAATTTTTTACAGACCATTGGCCTTTTTACCTCTATTTAGATTTTTAGCTAATCTTTGGGTAGTGTTTCGTTTTTAACTTGTTTTCTGTTTACTTTTTATACAGTTTTACATTTTGTTTTATTTTTACAACAGTGGTTTGTCGCAGACAGCCATGGTACTTTGCGCCAATAAATCCCCAAAACCAACCAAATAACTATTTCTTGTAGAGAAATGGGTTCCACTATGACAAGTTCCTTCTGCATAGATGGGTGCGCCGTTTGTTTCGAGGGAAGGTACTCGGTCGCATTGTAGAGCTAAAAGACGAAACTTGTATTTTTGTTTTTTTTGTTAGACTGAAATCCCACACAAGCAGCGCATTTTAGGGATGAAAAGTGGCTTCTAGTACTATGTTATCTGGCTAATGTGTTCGACAAACTCAACGACCATAATAGAAAAACTTGATATTATTACGTAGTTTCACTGTACATCCACAGCTTATGATTAGTCACATGCTCAAACAAGTGGGTGAGCTTGTTGCTTAAAATGACATTAAACTTCATAGTTTGATAACTTACTTACTTTCCTCTAACTTGCTATTATTTTGATTTATTTAACAGAAGACAGACATCTACCTTAGCATTTAGATATGGGTTGGAACTCTATACTCTCAATTCTAATTTCTATGGCATACTTTTATCTGTTCATCATAACAACTATTGGGTAACGATAATGTCTTGATATCCATTAATTTGTTTGTTTGTTTGAAGTTAAGCATAAAGCTAAACAATAGGTGAGCAAACTGAAACTGTTGCTTTATGCTGTGTACCATTTTTTTTTTTATGGTTTGAACGCCTTTTACAAGCTGGCGAAGCACTTATTATATTAATTATACTTGTCATATGAAATAGACCTAACATAATGTCTTATGACAAGTATAAATCATATAATTATGCTTCGCCAGCTTGTAAATGTCGTTCACACCATAACAATCGTTGTTGAAAAAATAGCCTTGATACGACAGCGGAGGTCACGTGATGCTAGTAACACGCCACGCGCTTCTAGAACGTTCATGAAGCGTCGGGAGACTACTAGATATGGGGTAGTCTTGTATATATAAGACCGGCCAAGAATCGACGGGAACTATGTGTAATTGAACTGCGGACAGAGTATTGTTGAGTTGAGCACGTGAGACGTTCGTTGTGAATTATAGCGTTTGTTATAGCACGACTGTGGAAATTAAGAGTATTGCAAAGTTGTATTCAGAAAGAATAAACCAGTTTTATTTAAGAAAGGACTTGCGTCGCTAAAGTTTCGTCGGAACGAAATTTACGGAAAATTAACTAACGAACGGAGGCGTAACAAATTGGTGTCAGAGTGTGGGACAGAAAAAAAAAGAAGAAGAAGAAGATTGAAACGAGAGGCGGCAAATCAAACTACAGCTTAACAGATTTGATGGCAGCAATACAAGAACAACAAAAGAAACAAGAAGAACGAGAAGAGAAATTACAGCAGTTGTTGGAGGAAAAAGAAAAGAAACAAGAAGAGAGATTACAACAGTTGTTGGAGGAAAAAGAAAAGAAACAAGAAGAGAGACAACAGCAGTTGCAAGAAAACCTGCAACAGTTGCAGGTCGAACAGCAAAATAAACAAGAAGATAATTACAGCAGTTGTTGGAGGAAAAAGAAAAGAAACAAGAAGAGAGATTACAACAGCTATTGGAGGAGAAAGAACATAAACAAGAAGAGAGACTACAGCAGTGGCAACTGGAACAAGAAAGGAAACAACAAGTACAAATGGAAAACATTAGTAGATTTAAAAGCGAATTAGATACATTAAAAGATTATTTATTGTCTTTTACACGAGGAGGACACATTAACCATCGACTTAATCAGCCCCAGACAATGACAAGCCCCTTCCAGACCCCGCAGATAAACCCTAATGCAGACATCTTCAGTCCTGTTAGAAGTCACAACCCAGATATGAATGTCAGTAATAGGAGTGATCCAGTACGAAGGAAGCCACAGGAATTCGATGGGAAGGTACCGTGGGAAGCATATAGAGCACAATTTGAGCTCCTGGCAGAAATGAATGGGTGGACAGAGGAGCAGAAAGCAGCATATCTGGCAACCAGCTTGAAGAGACAACCACTAGAAATACTTGGACAGTTGTCAGCAGACGACAGACACAACTAGAGAGCACTGGTGTCGGCTCTCGAACTCAGGGATGGAACCCAAAACCAGTCAGATCTACAGGGCCAGGTTCAGGACGAGAGTCCGTGCTAAAGGGGAGAGCCTACAAGAGCTGGCACAGGACTTGGAGAGCATGGCACACAAGGCCTACCCAACTGCACCACCCAATCTCCTCAAGTAGTTGCTGAGGGATCAGTTCGTAGATGCCTTGGACAGTCCACAACTTAAGATACAAGTGAAGCA
>NW_013667855.1:46473-54886 GCF_000517525.1 Limulus polyphemus | reverse complement strand
ATTCGATGGGAAGGCACCATGGGAAGCATATAGAGCACAGTTTGAGTTACTGGCAGAGATGAATGGATGGACAGAGGAGCAGAAAGCCGTATATCTGGCAACGAGCTTGAAGGACAACTACTGGAAATACTTGGACAGTTGACAGCAGCCGACAGACACAATTATAGAACACTGGTGTCGGCTCTAGAACTCAGATATGGAATCCAAAACCAGTCAGAAGTCTACAGGGCCAGGTTCAGGACGAGAGTCCGTGCTAAAGGGGAGAGCCTACAAGAGCTGGCACAGGACTTGGAGAGCATGGCACACAAGGCCTACCCAACTGCACCACCCAATCTCCTCAAGTTGTTGCTGAGGGATCAGTTCGTAGATGCCTTGGACAGTCCACAACTTAAGATACAAGTGAAGCAGGCACACCCCTCTACCATGCAGGATGCGATGGCCAGAGCTCTCGAATTTGAATCCTACGTTAAGTCTAGCCACAGAGGTACCAAGGTTCTGGCCTTGAATCCAGATGACTGTACCTCTGAAAGCTGACCTTTTAGCAAAGTCCCTCAAACTTCGCACTGTAATAAACCTGGGCACAAGAGAGCTCAATGCTGGCAACTCCAATACAGGGGAAATGCCACAGCAGGAAAGGCTGCTACACAGAAAGGTTGTTGGAACTGTGGAAAGCAAGGACATATGAGGAGCCAGTGTAAGAAGAATATTACCAACAAGTCAGCCTCAAGAAGACCAGTAGTGGTTGGTGCTGAGGGACGCCCACCAATCCCCATCGTGAAAGTCCCAACAGCTAAGTGTAAAATGGCAAGCACACATAGTGTCTACGTGACAGGGAAGCTGGATGGCCAAAGGTGCAACTTTGTCATAAATTCTGCGTCTCAGCAAACCCTTGTGAGAAAGCATGTTTAGAACGGTTAGTACCTTGAAAAAGTTTGCGCACCACTGATATAAATAAATCTCATACTACAAATAAATTTTAAAATAACAATTTCCAATCATTTAAAATATTGCATGGGTCAAGAAATATTTTTACTTCTTTTTAAAACGGTTATTTTATGAACAACTATTTTAAGTATATATATTGGAAAGTGACATATATAGATTTTTTTACTGAGAAGCACAATTACTCAATGTTTTGGGGAAAGAAAAAGCACGTAAATTATAAATTAGAGGACGCTTTGGAACTCGTGTGTCTAATACACTAGTGCTACTGTTGGAACTAAGGATTGAGGGTGAAAGTGTTAGTAATAGTATTTAACTTGTTACTATTGATAAATCCTACTTATATTCTATCGTGTTTTTTGTACAAAATAAAATAGTTTAATATAGTCAACAAAATTGTATGTACTTATATATACTAAGTTAATTTTGCATATTTCAATAATGGTGTGGTTTAAATTAGTTACGTTTCTGCTCCAAAACGCAGCATTGCATCAAATAAGCGAGTCTGGCAATTTTTTCCTTGGCTGGCTTGAGTTTGAGACTCCTCTTCAAAAGTCTTATTACTTTTTTTTTTTTTTGTGAAGGGGATACTTAAAATCCCGATGCTTATGAAGAGTTGCATGCTCACACAAGTCAAAGATAGGGTGAGCTTGTTGCTTAAGTTAAGATGACATTAAAGTTAAAGTTTAAACTTCAATTCAAAGTCTAGTACTTTGTCTTAATAATAATATAACTTCGATTTCTTTAACAGAAAGTAGACCTTTACCTTAGCATTGAGATATTGGTATGGAATTCTACACACTCAATTCTAATATCTGTTCTATCACATACTTTTATTTGTTCATCATCATAACCATTGGGTAGCAAAAGTGTCTTGATTTTTGTTAAATAGTTTCATTTACATCCACAGTTAGATAAGGCTGAAGGTAGATACTCATATATTTGTAGACTTAGCTGCCTACAGGGAGTTTGCACACATTTTTTTTTAAGTTTCGCGATCTATATTCTGATGATATACTGGTAACATGCTTTAAATGTACAACCTTAAACCTTGTGAGTTTATGCCCTTCTTTTTTATCTTGATTGAGTAGTTTGTTATATTTACCATTCCTATACAGTTTTTCTTCCAATCAACAGGTTATTTATCATAGTTAGGATCACGTTCAATATAGATGGGAATCCACTTCAGTAGCATAACTGAAGAAAAGGATTTTATATAATGGTTTCTAATGCACTCAAGCCATCAAAACAGTACTGTGTTGCTAATAGTAAAGCTAACATATTTTTAAGGATGTATTTTTAGACATATTGGTTGCAAGTCAAAAGAGGTAATTACCTCTATATACAAATCATTAGTTTGACCTCACTTGAATATTGGATACAGTTTTGGTCTCTTTATTTAAGAAAGGATAATGACCTACTTTAAATGGTTTAGAGGAGGGATACTAGGATGATTCCTGGAATGAAAGGGTTACTTATAAAGATTAAACTTATCTTGATAAAAAAAAATGGTCAGAGGTAATCTTATTGAAGTTACAAGATTATTCAGGGAATCAATAGGATAAAGATAATGTGACAAGAGAAAAAAAGTTTAAGACTTGGAAAATGCAGGACAAACTCTAGTTGAGACAATTTTAATTTTATAACAATGTGATTAATTTTTGTAATTTATTGCCTTTGCTAGTAGTAGAGGCCAGCACTCTACAGACATTTAAATAAGAAGGTAATAAATAATTTCCTGAAAAATAACTGTTGGGTTTAAATTTTCACTTCTCTGAAACTGTATATTGCAGTTGTGGCTTAATTAACTTTAAAAAAAAAGTATCATTTATGCTATTGCTTGCACAAAAGGCTTCCCCTCCCTATCATTCCAGAAAAATCAAAGTAATGAATGTTGTAGAAACCAATAATTTATCTAAGATAAGTTTATAGCAGTGGATGCCTATAAAGTGTGCATTGAACTTTACATATATGAAGATAAACTATTTTTGAGTGCCACTAAGATATGAGTGAATATGATGTACTGTAACAAAGGATTCTACCATCAACTCATAATGTGTTTTAGTGGCCTTGAAACTATGTAGCAAACTGCAACATTAGAACAAAAACATTAAAGAAAAAAGTTCCACACAGGGAATAAACACTGTGAAGAGGTTAGTAACAATTTTTTTCATCCTGTCATCCAACCACCATGAAATTCAATTAACTAGTCTATGCCCAACCAATGCTGAAGTGGTTTTCATAGCTCATCTTTTGTGTGGCACCTTAAAAGCTTTTGGAATTTTAAGGACTTTAAGTTCACACCTTTTCCATCATCCAGGTAACATTCTGCGAAAAAGTTAGCAGTAGTAAGGCAAAATATCATTTCAGTGAATTAATGTTGGCTTTCTTTTATGGTAACATATTTCTTTAAATGATTTTGCAAAACTTCTCTTACCAGACTACAGAAGTAAGAGAGGCTTGTAATTTCCAGGGTAACTCTTATCATCTACTTTAGAAAGACAGGAGGAACATTAACAACTCTCTGGTCCTTGGACACCTGCCATCTATATATTGATTTACCAAAAATGAAAGAAAGAGGCTCCCATATCCGACCTTTGATCTGCTTTAAAGCCTTATCTGGTCCTAGTGCTTTATCTATTTTTAGTCTCGGTGATTTTGTTTACCATCTTCATAATACAGGCAAATTCCAAAAAAGTCGTTAATTTTAACTGTTTTTCATAGACCTTTTTTGAGTTCCCAATTTCTTTTTAACCAGATCCCTAACTTTTCTATAGATCTGTAAATCTTCCATCATAAACTTTATTACATTTATTCCTTATTTTCTCTCTTATATTTTTATAAGCCATTTAGGTTTTATCTTCTCTGTTATCCTTTTCATCTTTTTAGGAATATGCCTTTCTTGGATGAAAATCTGTTTTGAAAAATTTCCCAAACCTGTCCCATATCACCTTCATTCCAATTCACTAATGATAAATCTTGTTGCATGGATTCATAATTGGCTTACTGAAAATTGGGAACTAAAATGTCTTTATATTTCAAAATGAAGCAAAACATCAAATCTAATTTTGTAATGATCACTCTTTCCCAAATGTCCCCCCCCCCTTCAACTCATGTAACCATATTCTCATTAGTGGTTAATGTGAGATTTCTGACCATATAGTGTAGAAAACAATCCTTAATCACTTCCAGAAATATTGCTTCCCTCACTACTTGACTATATAATCACAATTAATGTATCTGATATTAAAACTTCCCATAATTATTGGATCAGTATTCTTAATAGTAAATATGCTGACTCGTTATACAATTTCTCATTAGCATATGTCTGATCTGATGATCTAATACAGTTGCCTGTTAACTTTCTACAGCTGAACCCTTTGATTGTAATATATATTAAATCTCTTGACTATCATTTTTTGTCTTCAATCTTGACAGCCTGCAGCTCAATCTTGTATATAAAGAGCCATCCCACCCCTATTTCAAATAAATATTACATTACATAACTTTTAAGTGTTTTAAAATAATTCTTATTACCAATGTTATCCTATGCAACAAGTTTAAATAAATATCATTTTCATAGTCTTTCATTCCATCTTGGGTTCTGAACTCATCAATTAATCCCTAATTCTTTTTAACATAACTTATTTTTGAATCTAGTGTTTATCTTCAAATCTGGCAACTTATATTTAATTTAGTTTATGTTCTAAGTCTCATTTTTTTCTTTTTATCCCAGCTATCCTGTTAATTTGTTTATTCCCAAACTCCCTCATCATCATACAAGATTATCTTTAACGAATATGTTTAGAGCTTCCCTACAAAACTTACAACTTAACCTACTTAAATGGAGCCCATCTCTAGAATATAATTCATCTTTATTCTACAAGTCCAACAACCATATTCCTGATAATCTTTCATTTAAGCCATAAATCCTGGTAATTAATTAATTCTTTCATCTAGTCCAAAGGAGCACTCCCAAAAGGGTCACATGTCTATTTCTATCCCAAAAGTACGCTTTCCTTATATCATGGACACAGCTATCATTAACGTAACAGTTGTTTTCAGTGAAAAATATATCAAAGGCAGTAATGTCATGATTGTAGTTATCATGCTTTTGCACAACTACATTTATGAGCATATCCTCTTCAGTAATAAGGTCTAAAATAAACATTTTACCTCGTAAGATGTATCCCAAGATTCAGAGAATACAATCTTTACAACCTAATGAAATTTGTCATTCTCAAATAAAGTGGATGATCACTCATCTAACTTCCCTTAAATAAAGGTATTTAGCCATCCTAAAAATGTTTTTGATTTTACTAATATATATACATTTTAGCTGCAAATTTGTTAAATACATGTTTAAGGTGTAGTTTCTTGAATTGAGTAGGTTAGATGCTTGTGTTATATTTAAGTCAATTATCTTATATGGTGGTTGTGAACACAATTTCCAGGACATTAAGAGATGGCAAAGGATGTAAAGCAAATATAAGAGAGTATATTCAATTTAAAATAAAATTAATATAAACATTTATTGATTTTTCTACCCTAGGCAGTTGCCTGTCAGCTAAATCTGGGCTGCCTTTTTTGGTAGCATCTTAGCAGCATAAATAAGGTGTTTGTGCTTGTTGATATAATTATATAAATAATCAGTATCTCAAGAGGCTTGTGAAAATGCAGTTAAGCATCTTTTCTTTTTTTTTTTTCAGGAACTTCAACCCAAAATGTCTTAAAATTTTTTTCCAACTTTTATGATCACATTCTCTACAAAATATTTTAAAAAGCTTTTAAGTAACATAATAATTAAAGCTGGGTGTTAAACTCAATCAATATAATCTATTACTTATGAGCATTGATTAGTTTCGTCTAAAATAATAAAAATTATTGTTTCTGACTGTTACTGTTTTTGAACATTCCAACTGTGTAAGTAATAAAAATATTGCTATTAGGATTTATTATTATTATTTTTAAATAAACCTGTGTGTACAGTATTGGTCCATTGGAGCAACCCCCATATCTACGAAGCAATGCATAGTAATGTTTACTATAATTCTGAATTTACTATATATATATCTCTTCATGACATCAAAAGTTTTTGGGTTTTTTCTGTAAAATTTTATACTTTATACCTTTTATGTACTGTAACATTAACTGTAATAAAATTAATTTTCAGTGAAATGAAAATTGAATAAATATGAAATAGAATCTAGTATGACTGTAGATTGTAACTGACAGTTACAGTTATTTAAACTTCTAACCTGTTTCACTTTTATCTTCATTTAATTTTATGGTTTTTTTATTCTTCAGACTCCCTTTCATTACTGTAACAAACAATAAATTACCAATGTGAGAGAGAAGAGCTTATGTTAAACTATCAAGTTACATGATACAACCTCAAACTGCTTGTGTTCTTTGAAGAGTGAACACAATAAAGTTTATTTGATGTTTCTTTCATTTAACTTTTCTTACCTAACCTAATAAGATTTTTATTTCAACATTTTAGTTACTCTTGTTAAAAGTGTATAACAGTAAATAAAAAATATACATAAAGAAACTTGGCAATTATCTTAGCCCTAGGCTGGTTTGCACTCATGCATCATCTGATGTTTCAAGGAAACACTCATTCTGACTGCTGATTGGCTGGTAATGGTTTTCCCATCTTGCATCATGGAATCATTTTCATGACCAAATATGCACCACTCAACAAACTACTGTTGAATCTTCACCGATTGAGATTATAGTACATACACATCATATCAAGTAAATGAACACACAACAAATGTATCATGTTCATACAGTTTTATTGAAATGATGAAAAAGTTGCTGTAGAGAAGTTGTTATTGTACTTTCCATCCAAAAATCATGGCCATACATCGCATCTGTCAGGAAGTCATTCGTGGAAGGTCAAATCAATGCAAAATCGTTTCATGCACAGAAAAAAAGTATCTAAAAGGAAGTCATTAGTGGCAATGGTCATATCCACCAGGGACTACTGTACCTACTTTTATAAATCTACTTTTTCTATATTAATTGTCCAAAAAATCTTGTAGCTTTCAAATATGCATTTTAGAAAACAAAAAATATATCAAGTGCTAGAATATAATGTCCTAAAAGTACTATAACTTATCTGGCTTTCTATATTTGCTATAAATACAGTGCCTTGCAAAAGTATTCACCCCTTACCAGTAATGTCATATTTTGATGAAATACAAATAATGTAAACATTTTTTTTAATGAACTTGTTTTTATTCAAATAAACTAATGATCAAACTTAACACTGTTATGTGTGAAGGAGGTTGAATGTCGGTTAAATCTGCAAAAAAAATGTATATAAATTGAAATTTGCTGATTGCTTAAGTATTCAGCCCCCTAAGTCGGTACTTGGTGAAAGCACCTTTGGCAGCAATTACTGCTGTGAGTCTTTTCGCATAGATCTTTACCAGCTTTTCATAATGGGATGGTGTAATTTTTGCCCATTCTTCCTGCAAATTTGCTCCAATTTTGACAAGTTCATTGGGGATCGTTGATGGACTGCAATCTTCAAATCTTGCCATAGATTTTCTATTGGATTCAAGTCAGGACTTTAACTGGGCTGCTTCAGAACATTCACTTTCTTCTTTTTAAACCACTCCAGTATGGCTTTGGCTTAGTGCTTCAAGTCATTGTCCTGCTGAAATGTGAATTATTGACCCAGTTTTAGATTCTTGGCTGACTCAAGCAGGTTTTTCCTCTAGGATTTGCCTGTACTTTGCACCATCCATCTTCCCCCCTAAATCCCGACAAGCTTCCCAGTCCCTGCTGATGAAAAGCATAACCGTAACATGATGCTACCACCACCATGGTTGACAATTGGGATGGTTCTTGACTGGGTGATGTGCTGTGTTGGGCTTGTGCCGGATGTAATGCTTTGAATTTTGACGAAAAAAAAGCTAAATTTTTGTCTTATCTGACCACAAAACTTCCTGCCACTGTATGCAGTATCATTTACATGCTTTGTTGCAAACTCCATACAAGATTTAAGATGATTCTTTTTCAGTAATATTTTCTTTCTTGCCACTTGCCCAGACAGTCCAGCTTTGTGTAGGGCCCAGGATATTGTCAATGTATGAACACCGACTCCCACCCTAGACTTGGAACTTTGCAAATCTTTCAAAGTCACTGTTGGTTTTACAGTGGCATCCGTAACCAGCTCCTCCTTGCCCAGCTGCTAAGTTTGGAAAAGTGGCCTGATCTGGATGGTATGAAGCACATTCCACTTCTTAATGATGGACTTCACCATACTCAAAGGGATAATCAGCAATTTTAAAATTTTCTTGTAACCTTCTGATCTGTGTTTATCTTTATCCATGAGTTGTTTGGAAAGCTCCTTGGCCATCATGGTTGGTTTATCGTATCATTATGTGAGTTGTGGCTTGAACGGATGCATTTACTCTGAAGTCAAGTTAACTGCTTTGATTACACAGAGAGAGAG
>NW_013667855.1:13344-46063 GCF_000517525.1 Limulus polyphemus | reverse complement strand
AGATTTACATAGCAGTTCTCAAACTGCTTTTGGTATTGGTTTTTAAACATGTATGCCAGAAGCAGGTGAGAGTAAATAAGTGGCTTCAATAGCATGAAGAGATGGGAGAAGCTTCTGTGGTAGGTGTGATAAATTTAATGATATCTCAGAAAATTAAGAAGGTGTAAGGTTGTAATTTTGTATTCTACCCTGTGAGTAGCATGTCTGTAACATGTTTCTAAGTGGTTACACTCTGAAACCCATAAAAGAGAATAAAGAAAAACTAAAAAGGAGAATTGAAAAAGGAAATCTGTCGTGTATCACAGAGAATTCAAGATTGATCATTTCAATATCTCCTTTTGAAATTAAATATTAGATAATATAAAACTTTGAATTATAAACTACATGTTAATGCAACGTTTATTAACACATATTAATGATAGTTGTTGTATTAAAGTTAGAATTTAACCCTGTAAAAGGACACAACATTCACTTTGACTAAGCCAAAATCATAGGGTTAATTAAAGATTGTTTACCTTAATTGATTAGTGTCCTGTCATTACCATTTTGGATTATTCCAAGTCTTGTGAGAATAATCAGTAAGATGAATGCATTAATAAGCCCAACAATTAATCACTTGGCAAGTTCCACTAATTGCCTAGCTCAAATCATAATATTGATTTAACCAATATTATAATACTAATGAATTTTAACATTCTAAGCACACCCAAAGCTACTATATTTATATTTATGCTTTTTGCATTTTCTTTATTAAAATAATTATCTGTTATTATTTGCCTCATTTTTTCTAAAATCCATAACATTATCTCTTAAAATCTGAGTTTTCTTTACCAGTACTGAAACTTATTTTGAAAAATCTTGAATTAAGACAAAGAACATTTCCCCAACTCTATTTTTTAACTAGCTTTAACATAGTTCATCATGGAAATTTCTCTCTAAACCTATCACACCAATCGAAACTTCTGTTTAGACCTTGTATCCTATTCAAAATTTTGTGTCTGCACAAGGAAAAACTCCTTGTTTGTACTCCTAAATTATTTCCATCCTTAAAGCACTTAGATAGCTTTTTATACTTCAATAACTCCTTGAATCTGCCATTACTGATATAATAAACTCCAAAATGCACTAAAATACTTATGTATTTTTTTACACCATTCTAAACTAAATACTTAGTAAGCTAGCTTTAGTCATTGTTATTTTTCATTCATTACATTATATACATAACTTTCAGTATAGTTGCTTGATAATGTCTTAATTAGAGTTGGATGATTAGTGGTATTTGATAATTGAATAATCAACAGACCAGTTAATTTATTAGTACACTGTTTCTCAAACCATGCTATATAAAAAAAAACAGAAATCTTGGCAGTGAGTGTTGCCAGCCAGCTGTCAGCAGTTCAAGAAGAAAAAAAAAGTTAGTGGCAGGTGCTGCCAAACAGTTTCCTTCATTCTAGTTAGCAGTTCAAAAAAAAAGTTGGGGGTAGATGTTGCCAGTCAGTTACCTTTTCTTTAGACAACAGTTCAAAATTTGTAACAGTTGCAGGTAACTTTAATAGTTTTGCCTTAAAAGCAAGTTTGGTGGCAGTGGGAATCAAACCCAAGACCGTCAAATCCTGAGACTCCTTCTCAAATCACTAAACCTGAACAAAATTGAAATATAAAAAACTTATAAAGCTAAACTTGGGCACAGCACAGACAGCCCATTATGTACCTTTGCACTTAGCACCAAAAAACATGATAGCAATTTTTTTTATTACTTGGATAGTTGGAATAATTGAAAATAAAAGTAATCAGAAAAACCTAAATTTGATTGGTTTATTATTTTTGTGACAATTGATTTAATCATAATTTAGATTATTCATTTAGTTTACTTAATATCACTGCTTTATATTTGATTATATCAACGAAATTACACAGCTCTAGTCTTAATACGTCCCCCCAGTGGCACGGCAATATGTCTGCAGCTTTACAATGCTAGAAACTGGGTTTTGATACCTAGGGTGGGCAGAGCGCAGATAGCCCTTTGTGTAGCTTTGTGCTTAATTACAAACATACAAAAACTGAGTAATCCTTTCCATTTCCAAACTTATGAAATAAAATATTTTTTGACACAGTGACTTTAGTCTGTCATAAACTTGCTTCATTAACCTTGGACATTTTCTCTATTGCTTATCACAGTAGCAACTTTTAACATTTTTGATTCCTTTCACTCTGTTATTCTGAAAACTTCACTTCATTCACTAACAGGTGACTTCATCAAACCAATTTAAACCTCTGAAATTTACAGAGTAATTTACTATTTGAAAACAATCCACTTGTTCCATTGAACCTACCCCACAAACTCTATACCATTTACTCCTTCACAACTGTTAACCATAATAAGCAGACACAAGAAAAAAAAAAAACACAACTAAAGATATAAGCATAAAGTTAAGAAGAAAGCCCTAAAAGTTGCACAAAAAAACTAACTTGTCTCTATCCATCATGAAAACCAACTTTAAATATAATAGTCTATGCTAATTTCCCAAAAATAATTAAACTAATTTTTCAGAAAATATTATTTGCAAAACAAATACTTTCAGACTTAGGGCTAACTTAAAATTCACTATCTTAAACTAACTTAATCCTGAAGAAAATTAAAAATAGAAATCTGACTAAACAAGATCAGCATAATTAAACAAGATGAATAATATTACAGAAGTAAATCAATTTTTGTTAACTTATCTAAGAAATTTTCAGGTAAACAGATAAGACCCTTTTGTGTTCAAAACTGCATCACCATTGTCATTTCCTTTCACTCTTTAATCACTACCTTAGTTTCACTAAATATGTAGCTTTGTCTGGTTGGAAGTTAATACAAATTACCCATAAGCACCTCTCCAACTTTTTAAAAAAACATTGTAACCATCAAAACAACTTTTACCCATGCTTCTAACAAAATTTAACATAAACTCACCAAAGTGATTTTCACAATTGTTTCATGCACTGTTTAGCAAATTTTGTTGTCTTGCCAATTTCCCCATACTACATTGTCACCACATACTTAGTGTAAGATAATTCTTGAATACACTTAGTCCATTAATACTTGGAAATTGTGCATTGCTAATTTTACATCATTGTTTATAATATGTTTCAAAAAGACTGGCTAAAATGATATTCCACATCTAATCCTGGTGAAGCTGTTCAATCCTTATTAAAACTGCTAGTAACTTGTGTATGAATGCAAAGTACAGTGGTTTCAGTATTAATAAACATCTATGGGTCAGAGTTTTACATATGTTTGTACATATTGTGCAGTATGTTCTGTAAAGTCATAACCATGTTAATAAACTTGTATGTGCTAAAACTGTGAAAGGGATGGATGTGACTAAAGGCCCAAAATGAGCCACCTTAGATATGGATGAAAATGTTCACAGAAATTGTGACACATTTGAAATATTACGTATGTTATATCCTTGAAAGACAGTAACTTGTGTGGGTCTTTATGTTAATCAGGATAAATTTTCCATTTTAAGTATTTCTGAATATTTAAAAACCAAATTTGTTATTTTAACAATCCTTTAAATATATATATCAGCTCATGTAGTTTTTATATATATATACGACTGTTTCTTTTATAGTATAGCTCAATTGTTAAATTTAGTTATTTTTAGAAGTGATAGTTTATCACATGTTTGCTTATGTAACTGTGTACGAATCATAAATTGTGTCGCTCAGTTGTTGTGAATTGACACTGCTTGTATAATTGCATCATGTTACTAAAGCCTTTTAATTTTTTCTCATTGTTTTGCATCATAATATCTCCCAGTGTGTAGAACGTTCTTGGCCTCTGTCAGGCTGTAAATACGCATCCAAAATGTACCTTGATTTACTTTGTGATATAGATATAGTTGAATAGTCAGATAGTTAGATCTAGACTAAGTGTTTGTGAGTTTAGCCATAAAGAGCGTATAGTGTCAATTTTTAAAGTGAAATTATCACAGATTGTATTATAATAGAGAGTAAAGGAGAAATAATTTGTTTTATCAATTGTGTTCTAAAGTGATTGAACCAGCCTATGTGGACTTTGACAAAAAAAGACAGTTATTCACAGCTTTGGATACAAGTATGATAAACAGAAGTTATAGTGGTGATTTTAAAGTGAAATTATCACAGACTGTATTTGAACAGGGAGAATAATTCATCTTATCAGATTGTGTTCTGAAGTAACTGAACCAACCTATGCAGACTTTAACAAAAAGGAGACAATTATTTAAAGCTCTGGATATAACTGTAATAACCACCAATGTAATGAACATTTGTATATACGTTGACTTGTTTTAATATATTATTTTAAAATAACTGGACTATGTGCTGTTTGTTTATTGTAGAAATTTATCTCCAACAAGTCACAGATATATTCTGTAAATAATCTATTATATTAAGCGGTCCATGAAATTTTTGGATTTGAACTAGCTGGTCTTCAGTTGGAAAAAGGCTGGGAACTACTGATGCCCATCATTCTTGTCAGCAGAATCCTTGTACTGATTAGCTTCATCAAATACACCCAGTTTGTGCAGTGTTGAAGAATGTGGGTTAATTCCTGGTAAAATTATGGAACCCTAGGTATCATAAAACATAGGCAACAGGAAAAAAGCAAAACTTGGCAATACTACCAGCCACATCTTGGGTAATCAACTGATACTGTCATATGGTATCTTTATGAAGTAGACCTTAGGTGCCTTATGTTAGGATTGGAATTTGAATACTGTCATAGAACAGGACATTACTGCCAGTGTCCAAAAGGGGTTCCTAAGTATGTGACTTTGTCTGTTTGAACTGATAACTGTCAACAGTTGAGTCACAAAGGTAGACTGTGAAAAGTATGGGTAAGTTAAGTTATGAAGTAGAAATCTGAAGCAACTATATAGTGCAGTTCATTTAATTTTAAGAAAAGTGACATTATTTGTCAACCAATATAAAGTTGGTCACCACTGTGGAGTAGATTGTTTTCTCTGATTGGATGCTGTTTTGCTCCTTCTTTAGGTAACTTGGCATTTCAACTTAGAAACTCATATACTGCAAGAATTCTGTGCTACCATGAAAATTACATTATATATATATATTATACTTTTGTTCTATTTTTGATAACACTACTTTGCATTGTTATTGCCATGAACAAAGTAGGTCCTCAAGGTTCTGAGGATGTAACCACCTGTATTCATGACCATCATTAACATTACCAAAGGCATGTGATTGTGACCACTAAAGCTTTTACATTGGAAATTATAATTGTTGTTATTCTTAATGAACTATATGTATCACCAATAACAGCAGTATCTGTATATCACTCATATGCAAACAGCTTCTGAGTTAGTGGCCTTGTGTGATATGAAATGAAAGTCTTTCTTGGTATGTATTGGAACCTAAAGCACAGTTGACCAGAATTATTAATAGGGACCTTTTTGGCACTTCTGATTGTTCAAGTAGATGAGGTGACATCACCAACCTGAAAAATGTTGCATAGTACATTGGCAGAGATGTCTGCTTATAGCTTTGCACCTGTTTGAGGCACATTTGACACATGATCGTGCAAAGTTCATGTGCCCACCAGGCATGTTGTTATCTGATCTAACTGCTCTTTGGTGATTCCCATGAATGTGTAGTAGTCATCATTGACCAAAATTTGCACATACTTGTTAAGAATGCAACAGGTATGTCCATGTATTGAACTGCTTTGCATCAGCTATTCTAAACAGATTGTACATTTCACCATGTTGTATGTATTCTTTAGACATACTGTATGCATCTTAAAACACCTACTTCGAATTGATGTAATAATACCTCAGTTTAGAAGAAATAGTCTTCCATGCATTCTCAGTGATCACTCCATCCAGTATTAATTTGGTCTGCATTTTAAATTATAGTCATTATCTAAGTCAAGATGACAGTGAACTTTGCTTATTGAAAGTCTTGAGTGAGTTATATGTAAGGCCTCATTGAATAAGCAACCTCTCCCTTCCAAAATTTGTCCTGTGTAAATTTTTCCATGTAGCCTATATTAAATCAGATTGTATAAGCGTTCATCAAGTTTTAAATAATGTTGAAGTTTAAAAATATATAACCTAAAAAATTATAATTCTTAGCTAAATCAAACTTGTATGAAATCATCCATACACTAAAAAATTTGAAATATAAGAATTGCAGGGTGTACATTGCACAGGCCCAAATGATGCTTTTGGTTTGTTTTATTTATCCTTGATGTCCTACAACTGCATTTTTATGTCATGATAATTAGTAGCAGTACAAATTGTTTTATGTTATATTGTACACATACATAAGGTACTGTAAAGCACCTAATGGGTTTCTTCTTCAACAAAAATGTCATTGAATGGTTATGCTGCAAAATTACGTACAGTGGTGGAAACTATTAGGTGCCCAATTTATTGCTTAGGTAAGGATCAACCAATCAGGAGATTCTTTTTTTTTTTTTTTTTTTGTAACTAGTTTTCTTCAAGGCTATACTATGTTAGTTATCAGTTACCCAACAAGCTTTGCTAACTTCTATTCTTGATTTTAACTAATAGTTAAATAATTTGTGTTTCTTTTGCCATCATGCCTAGTGATTTTTATCTGATTATCACCA
The DNA here is from genome assembly GCF_000517525.1 of Limulus polyphemus. Taxonomy (NCBI): domain Eukaryota; kingdom Metazoa; phylum Arthropoda; class Merostomata; order Xiphosura; family Limulidae; genus Limulus; species Limulus polyphemus. The sequence continues at coordinate 39,438 of NW_013667855.1, read as the reverse complement.
TTTAATACATTTACAAATTGGCTTACCAGCAATTATTTTCTTCAACATGTTTGTCAAGAGAAATTAACACTGCTGTCATTGTACTGTCTCTCTTATAACTTCACAATCTCTGTTGTTATAATGTCAGGTTAATTGGCTCGTCATATCTGTTTTTATCATGCCAGACCTATTTCCTTCATCTTTTGTTAATTATACTTAGTGATTTTGGATACGGTATCTTACCTCCTCTCATGTATAGCTATTCTCATTCAGTACTGCCCTCTATATGAAAAATTGTTTTGCATTCCACGAGCCTTGAACTCCCACTTACCCCACTATTAATGTGGTTCACAGCATTTTCGCAAGTAAATCATCATGCAACAACCCTCCATCAATAGAAGCATGTCACTTCTTGTTAGGCAGTTGTTTAGTGCAGACGTTTTCAGTTGTGCTCTTTCACCCATTGATTTCTTGTTTTTTGTGAATCATTTTGAATTATTCACAGTCAACAATGAATTCCCGAAGTTTGTGTTAGAACTTTGAATTTGTTACACAGGCTTCAGTTCAGGTGGTCTTGGTTGAGGATTTTTCAGCCACCATTTGTTGGGAGATTGATCTGTATATGAGTTGATCTCCTTCTCCCAACAATTTTCAAGTTCCTCCAATATTGTCCAAACCTGTCCATGATGAGGAGGATTTTGACAGCCTTTTTCCTCCACCTCATTATGCCATGCCTTCCCAAGTCTTTCCTGTAGAATCTGCCAGGCCTTCCTCAGCTTTTTCAACATGATTTCTTAGGTGTTTACCATTTTAACTCTTCCCCAAGTTTCATATGATTCTGTTTCATCCTTGTTACATGACACACCATAATTTGAGTACCTTGTTTTCCCTCCTTCTCCTGACATCAGAGTACTTATTGACCGTTTTGTTTTTCAGTTGAGTGTTGGAGCTAGTATGCCTCATCCTCCAGGGGCTTCTGGTCATTATGCTTTGGCTTATCATTAGGCTGATCAACCTTATCTTGATTCCAAGCAGCTTGAGTCACTTTTGCCAGTGTTAGGGGCTGACCCTGAGAATCCTATCCTTTTGTCCCTAGCCCAATTTTTACTTCATCTTACCCTTACAGCTCTCCTGTGGTACTTGTCTTCCATACACCTACTTTCTGAGTCACTCCACCAATCCCCTGAGGGTTTTTGGAGGATACTCATACCTCCACATTGGCAAGATTGTCCTCCTTGGCAGTTGTTTAGTGCAGACGTTTTCAGTTGTGCTCTTTCACCCATTGATTTCTTGTTTTTTGTGAATCATTTTGAACTATTCACAGTCAACTATGAATACCAAAGTTTGTGTTAGAACTTTGAATTTGTTACACGTGTGGTTGCTTTGCTGTTGGGATCTCCTTGGAAGGTGGCTTTCTTGTCACCGTTGCTAATCCCTTCCTCATCTCTTTGGGACCTGCAGTTGGTTCTACTCCTCAGTCTGTCTTTGGAGATATTCCTGAATTTTTGGAGTCATGTATGGAATCTGTAAGACAACATTCAATCCTTTCTTCTTTAGTTGCTCATTTGTATCACCTCGCTACCGTGCCCTCTCCTGTACCCATTTCCCATCCATTTCCTGTCCTTTGCCAGTTCTTACCACAAGAGGTTTGACATTTTGTTATGTGTCCTGACATCGGGTTCATTGTCACTAGCAGTTCCAGTGACTGTCAGGTAGTTTCTGGCATGTTTGGTTGATTTTATTCACCTATGTTGAGAGTTCACTCCCAATCCATGGGTGATCCAGGATTTGTCAGATGGACTTTTTATCCACTTTCTTTCCCCTACTCCATTGTTTCCAGTACCTGTATCCTTCCTGTTAGATCTCACTACCAGTTAGCATCTATCCAAAACTGTGCAGACTCTTCTATCACGGTGAGCTATCGAGCCTGTCAGCCAGCCTTCCCCAGGTTTTTGTCGTATCCTAGAAAACTGGGGATTGGCATCCTGTGATTGATCTGTCCCACCTCACCCAGTTTCTGGAGCTTCCCCGCTTTACCATAGAATCCCTTCTCACTCTTTTTTTTTTCCAGGTCTGTGGATGACCAAGGTAGACATTTTGAATGCTTATCTCCATATTCATATTACTTATCAGTACCGATGCTACCTTCGGTTTGTCCACTATGGCAGTGTGCCATGAAAGGGTCTCAAGTGTGCTGCAGAATTTTTGCAATTATTATGTAATTTTTATTTAGTAATGTAAACTTATTATCAATTTAATACATTTTTAAAATTTTAAATTTGATTTATTTTCTCCTTGATACATAGTATGATAGCAATTTCTGCCTGTCTTAGTCAGGAGGGTGCCATTAGGCCTGCCATACAGACTTATTTACATTACGTTTGGGACATTAAAAGTGTGCCGTAAACTGAAAAAGTTTGTGAAGCACTGCACTACGGGGTTGTGTATCAGTTTCATGCCTTGCTTTTTAGGCTTGCTTCAGCACCATATGTCTTTTATTGGGAGGTCAAAGCCTTTGCTCAATTTATGCATGCAAAAGGGTTGCACTTCTACCATTACATGGATAACTGGATCCTGTTAGCTCATTCCAAACTGGAATCTTCTCAACACACTCATTTGCTATTGACAGAAGCAACTTGAATTGGTTGAAGTCTTTCCTGATGCCTACCCAATATCGTGTCCACTTAGATGTATTTTTTAATGCGTACCTCAGTAGGGCCCAACCTTATCCACTACATCTCTGTTCAATGGAGCTTTGATTTCTCCATGTCTTTTCTGTGTCCTCTTTTTCTGCATGTATGGTTCTATCGATTTTGGGAACTTGGGCTTCTATGGGAGTCCTTTTCACCTTGGGTCAGGCTCATATGCGTTCTCTTCAGTGAACGTTGCACAACCAATGAAATCTTGCTTGGAATACCCTGGACTCCCAAATTAACCTTCTTTCTTCCCTTACAGATGATCTTCATTGGTGGTTGAACAAGGACAATACAGTGACAGAAGTACCACTTCCTCTACCTTGTACAGATTTGCATCTTTTCACCGATGCTTCTCTCCATGTTTGGGGGCTTGGGTCAATTAGCGGGTGGCTTCTGGTCAGTGGTCTCAGAGAAAAATGTTGTGCCATATCAACATGTTGGAGCTTCTGGCAGAATGACATGATTTTAATCATTTTCTTCGTATTGTACAGAACCAACTCGTCATGATCCACTCGGATAATTTCACAGTTGTTGCCTATATCAGTCACCAAGGTGACACTTGTTCCCTCTGCGTTCAAACATTATAACTACTTTATTAGGCTCACACACTACAGATGCATCTAATCTTATGTCATGTTCCAGGTGCTTTCAACCTCATGACCGATTGTCTTTCCTGATTCAATCAGGTTTATCCTACAGAGTGGTACCTCAACCCTCAGGTTTTCAGTTGGTTCTGCAATCTGTAGGGTACTCTTCATCTAGATGCTTTTGCCACTTTCCTCAACACCAAGTTACTTCTTTTTTGGTCTCCAGTTCCTCATCCTCAGGCTCTTGCAGTGGATGCTTTCAGTCATGACTGGAACAACCAGTACCTTTATGTCTACCCTCCCATCCAACTCCTTCCCAGGGTGATTTTGGTCATCCATTCCACTCCATGTCAGGTCTTTCTGATTGCTCTTTGCTGGCTGGTGTAATCTTGCTTACCATGTTTCCTTCTGCTCTAAACTACACCCCCCAATACCTCTTCCTTTCAGTTTGTTCCTCATCAGCCAACCTCAGTCACTGGTACTTCATCCCACTCTTCACACCCTCCAACTTAATGCCTGGGAATTCCGGATTTCTCTTGCTAGGAGATCCGGATTGTCGGTGTGTGTCGCTTCCATTTTAGCACAGACTGTTCATCCTTCCTCCCCAGCAATCTTTCAGTATAAGTGTAACATCTTTTGCCATTGGTCTTTTAGTCAGGGATTTTCCCCTTCTCAAACTACTATTCCTCCTCTTATGGATTTCCTCACCTGGCTGTTCGATCATGGGGGTTCTGTCTCTTCCATAGCTGGTTATAGAGCATCCCTATCCAACAACTGTTTTTCCAGGTACCATATAATGTTTTCCTCTCATACTGTCTTCTTTATATTGCATTCTTTCTGGATTCATCAACCTTCTCATTGGGCAGTTCTTCTGGATTGGAATGTCAATATTGTTCTTCACTGCCTTACACTCCCTCCATTTTAGCCTTCGTCCTTATGTTTCCTGTATCAACTATCCCTTAAAACTTATTTCCTACTCCTTTTAGCCTGTGGGCATCATTGGTCTAATATCTTAGCCACTGATGTTTCATGTACTCTTTTCCATTCCACATATGATCTCCTTTATCCAGATCAATCTTTCCTACCCTAAACTTTGGAGGCTCATGAGGGACATTCTTTCTTCTCACGGATTTTTCTTCCCTCCATTTCCCACCTTTATTCCCATTCTGATCTGGATAGAATTCTATGTCCCATTCATGCTCTTCTTTGTTACATTACTCTCACAACTTCTTTCTGTGGTTCATGTTCCAGCCTTTTCATACCCTGGCAACTTTTCTCTGTACATGACCTTTCTCCTACCCTTACAGTTTGAGTTCATCAACTTATTGGACTGACATATTCCTCCCTGTCTCCTTCATCCTGCAATCTGTTCCAGGTGTTATTGCATCAGATCAGGCACCTTACCATTTCCTTGGCATCTCATCTCCATTATCCATTGGAAGAAATTCTTCAGTCAGGCATATGGACTACACCTCATATGTTCATCTTCCACTACCTGCATTGGGTGGCTGTTTCTTCCTTGTTGGGGTATTGCCTTCCACCAGTTGCCATTCTCCAGATGTCAGTACAGCTGTGATTTGGTAAGTTATCTTTTCTATATCTTATTTTTCCTTCCAGTGGCATGTCCCTTTTAGGTTTAAGATCCCGCTCAGTAGTGAGCATTGCCTGTCCAGGTATACTAGCTATCTTTCAAATTTCACACTGTATGATAATCAATAAGTTATACCAAGGTATATTATCTCCCAACTAGTAACTGTGTCACTCCACTTTTGTGTGGTGGGTCCCGGGGGTTGATGTGTGGTCCCAAATCAGATTGTTGTATGGACTGTTGTTACACTAATCAATCTGCTTATGATACCTGTGATCCAACCTTGGTGCAGTCCTATCTAGTGCTGATGTTGCATGGGTTACTCCCAGCTATTCCTGTCACTCCACCTCTATGGAGTTGGGCCCTAGTGTAGAATTATGTTGTGCAGGGTAGCTTGACAAGGGTTGTATGGGACATCCCACCAAAGTTTTCTTCAGTCAGTGGCTGATCCTGACAACCTCAGTGTATACCCATGGCCAATAACGCACACTGTAAGATGGGGTGTTTTACAAGATTGCTAGTAGGTTTTCCTTGTGATGTATTTGCTTCATTAATATGCTCATTCCACACTGTACTAACCCATGGACTGCGTGGGTAAAGCAGAAGGGGATAGCTGCCTATCCCTGCTATCCCTTTGATTTAATAAATTAGGAGCAGTTTGTTTTTCAAAATTGGGATTTTGTTGTCACCTGTTGCACTGTCTCCAGCATCAACATTCCTCAAGACTCTCTACTGCGTTTTGTTCCCCCTTGTTCTTCTAGTGGAATGTGAGAGTCCTTGCCACTTTCCAATTCTGTGCCACTTGGATAGTGGGCCATGGAAGAGTCCTCCTTAATGTGATTTTTTCACTTCAGTAGAGAGTAGGTCAGTAGTGTTCTGCCAATGTAGATGGCATTTAATCCTCATATCATGCACTCAGTGCAGTCCGAGGGATGGTATCATGCAGAGGTTGATGCTGCACCCTGTTTCTGTGAGGTTCTATGTTTAGGGTGAGATTGTATATCTTTTACAGGGGTGATCCACTTACGTGCGGTGGGACCTGGAGTTTGATGTTGTGCTCCAGCTTTTGTGCAGTCCTTTCCAGAGGATGATGTTGCCTTTGAGTAGATCCATCGCGTTTCAGTTCACCCCTCCGATTAGAATCCCTTGTCCTACCAATACCTGGATGTTGGTTCCCAGTGGGTGGTTTTGGATTGGAGCGGGACCAATCAATATAAATCCTCATACACGTTGGTCATGCTTCCTTATCCTACCTCATTCTAGTAGTTTTGCCTCATGATCTCCACCTTGGTGCAGTGGGTCCTGGAGGTTGATTTTGTGCATACATGCACTCCAATACCTGTGTGGTCTATTCTGGAGGATGATGTTGCTCAAGGTGAGTTATCCTTCTAATGCTCCACTTCCAGGAGTTTTACTACCTGAAGGGATTTGGATTTGATGTGAACTGCCACATTGACACATCCCTTGTTACTGACATTTGGAGGTCAGGTTCCCATATGACTGGTTGCGGATTTCTGTACATGTGCCCTGTTTTGTAGATTGGTTTAGTGAGTATATCCTTCCATTCTGTTCCATTTGAGGTGAAGATGGTGTAAACCCTCCTCCTATTATTGGTCAGAAGATGTATGGCCGATGCTTCTTGGTTTTGGACTGGAGTTGACTGGCCACGAACAGTCTGATATACCCAAGCAATTCTACACCATGGGGCACATTCTTTTTAGTTTACCCACATTCCCTTCAGTGGATGAGGATCCTCCATTAATTTTATCTAGGACTGCTTCTGGTACTTTGTGGGTTTTTCATTCGAAATTACACAATTATTTTTTATGTGATCCTCTTACTTTTCACTTGTGTATGCGACACCTATTTCTACAATGGGCGAGGAGTATACCTTGTACAGAAGTGGTGCAATCTCTCACATGTGTTCCTCTCCAAATGGGGGTCATACTTCAAGGGTTTTCTTTAAAAACTTTCAAAGGGGACTTCTCTATGTCCCTTAAACTGGTTCCTCCACTTGTTCAATGTGGGATTTTAGTTATACCTGTAAAAGGAGGTAAGATACTGTATCAGAAGTTATTTTCCTACACTGAAAATATATTACTGATAGGTACTTTCCTCATCTCACCCCTTCTCCCCACTTAAAACTGGTGATTCCTTTCTGCCTAATCTCGAAGTGAGAGTTTGATGTAACCAAATAGAGGGAGCCACATGCATCAGGAGGGTGTGTCATTCTCCTTTTGTTGGAGGATTGTTGCATGATGATTTACATGCAATGACACTGTGAACCACATTAATTGTGGGATAAGTGGGAGTTCAAAGCTTGTGGCATGTGAAACAATTTTTGCATATAGGGGTAGTACTGAACAAGAATAGCTATATGTGTGAGAGAAGGTACCTATTGGAAATATATTTTCAGTGTAGGAAAATAACTTATCCTCATCATTAACTAAATTTACAAGATGTTCAAGGAGAGAAATTAACACTGCTGTTATTACACTATCTGTCTTATAGTTACACAACAGTCATTTATTTTTGGACTTGTTTATTTGGGTTATTCACAGTTTAATGTTTTTTGGACAAATTGAAAAGAAAACAGGTAAGTATATATTCATGGGTCTGAAACCTACAATGAATGCCCCTCCATCTATTAGTGAAAAATAAACAGAATCAAATTGTTCACTTCCTGACAAACTAACTTGATTTCTGGAAGTTCTAGCTTTTTACTCCCATCTTCATCTTTGGGGCTGTGTGTTGTGAGAGTGATGGTGAAATCTCATTATTTGATTAGAGTAGCCCAAGAGATCATGGTTGGTACTGTTGTCTAACTGCTGTTGCTTTAGTTTATCAATTCAAAATGAAGGATGGCTAATGTAGATAGCCTTGTGTAGCTTTGCATGAATATCCAAAACAGGTAGACACTAACACTGATGAGATTTTAATGTATATTTTCATTCTTTTGCTCTCTCTTTCAGATTCATTACCACCACATCTCATAATGCCTTCCACCACCTTGAAAAATTTGTACAATGTCCTCTAATGGTTTTCTTTGTCAATTCCCTTTTGTCTAGTTTCTTCTCTCTTGTTCTTGTGTGAGTCTTTGTGTTTTATTGGGTTGTCTTGCTAAGCAATACAGTTCTCATCTTTAATCCTATCAGTGCTATATACATATCCAAGTTTTGATAGTTTGGTCTTTAACATTTCCCTGTTACACAAAATGGAGAAGGATGTGGCCATTTAACTGGATTCATCTCTTTCCCTTGGCACATCAGTTTTTTTCTTTTTTTTTAGTTGGTTTGTCAATGTGATTTGGCTGGTACTTGTAACTTCATAATTTCTATGGTGCCCTGGTGTGTTGCGATTAAGTTTCTTTGGACTGTTTAATGTATATATTACTTTATCTGTTGTGTGGACATTTTATAGTAACTGTTAATTGGAAATGCCATACATAGTAACCTCCTTCACTTACGCATTCCCAACTCTCATTTCTTCATTAATATTTTACATCATGATTAGATTGTTCATTATATAAAGTAACAAGTCACTGGCTTACAGTATTTTCCATCTCAACCACAACATCCCACAGATGGGTTACAAAAGTATTTGTATTCATATGTCTGTGTATTAATGATGTCAGTCTGACTCGGGCTCTGATAAGTTGGAGTGCGAGGTGATGTCCATATAAAGAGTACAACTATTTTTTTCATCATACATTTTGCATTTGCATAACCTCTAGAGCTTCTGAAACACATATGTACAGATTTTTTCAGTGTCCATGTATGTTGTGTCCAGTATTTACTCTCTATCACAAACTGTTGCTAAATCAGCAGTGTAGGGTAAAATGAATAGTGGATAACCTCACATCAAATACATAATACCATGTTGAATGATACTGTGTAAGAGGTCATGGCATGCACACTTTAATCCCTACCTGTACACTTTTAATATATTCCACACAGCAAATTAGATTTTATGGATGTTTACTTAAGGTTTCTGTGTCATCCTGCTACCAGCTACATGTATATGTAGTTAATGTTTTAAATAGAGTTTGTGGCAGCCTGAACTATGTTATTTAAGGTGACAGTGAAAGTTTGTTTTCATATTGCAATTTCATAGAATGTTTTTTAATCGAAATACATGAAAACTGAAAACATATATTATTTGTAATATTGGTCTTATGCTATATTTGTTTTTTTGACGATGAAGCACTGTACCTTTTTTATAAGGCCACTCAAAAACGTAAGTCTGTTGGAACAGTACTGCAATTAATTTAAAATAATATAAACACAAATTTATGATTCTTAGCAGCTAGTCTACTGAAACCAACATTCAGTTTTAGGATTTTGTCCTTTAATAATGATGTTAAAAAAAAATCCTGGTGTGTGGTGCTCTCTTGAATAAACTACTTGATGTGACTGTAACCAAACGTACTGTGTTGTTTCCATATGTTGATGAAGAGTGATCTATAAACCAGTAGTTTGTGTGATATTACATCACAATAAGACTGATAATTTTTGACAAATCTTTCTTTACCTATATAGTTTTCCAGTAAGAAGAATATAATAGCATTTCAGCAGCATGTGGTACACAAATGTGCAGTTGAGAAATCATATACAGTGGCTAAGACTAGTAAAGAAAGATTTGTTAAAAATTACCAGCTTTATTTTGATGGGGATCCAGACATTTAACTACTGGACATTTTATTAGTGCCACATTGTTACTAGGACAACTTGTGACATGGCAGTTTTTGTAACAAATACTGATTTTATGACAGGTACTTTTTAGATATATTGGTACTTTTGACAGGTACTTTTAAAATATCAATTTTAAATTGATTGGTGACAATGATAAAAAAATTATAATGGATCATAAATTGTATCATCATTTGGAAACCATTCAAAAATTACATAATGCTATGAGGACGAGAAGGTGTCTAAGCCAATATTATGATGTGTTACAGGGGGGTAAGGGGTGCTATAAACAGTGTTACATAAAACATAAGTTACAGTGAAAACAATTTAGGTCTACAAAAACATTTATTATAATCTAACATTCTTTGATTTGAATTCAAAATACCTTTAATAACTTGTTTAGTCAGATTTTACATGTATACTAAGCTAAGTACTTGTCAAACTTAATATTTTTTATCTCTATATACGAGATAAAATTTGTCAAACTGGAAAACTTTTGATTCCTCTCTGCAAGAAAGGGGTGAGGTTATGTCCTCTGGTTTTTGAATTAGTAGTGGTAAATCTAGAAACAAAATTCACCAATCACCAGAAACACGTGTAAGGTAACCTTTCATAACTTGGATGCCGTAACAAAAAGTCCATATCAAAAGCTGTCTGTAATGAAATTTCCCAGACTCATTTTGATGTAATACTGTTGTATTGTTCAAAAGAGGTTATTCTTAATTTTTACATTAATTTTGTGATAACAGGATGTGAAGAGATGCTATTATATTGTGTTTTTATGTAATCAGTTGTAACTACAGTTATCTGTATGATGCTCAAGTGTTTTTGTAGAACAGATTGTTTTTTATTTTGTTTTTCACAATTTTCAATATTTGTTTTCTATAGGAAAGAAGCGTGTGAGTCAGTGTCAGAACACACACACGTATTCTAGGAAGCAATGGTTGTTATCACCACATTTCCACCTCCCACAGAAGGAATCCGTCATCAAGAACCAAATATAGCGGCACATATTAAGTCAAAAGATTTAGGAAAAGGAACTCTCTACATAGCAGAGAGGTAAGCAATATACATATTTATGTAAAAACTGATAACCTTTCAATCATTATGTTAATCATATTGGATAAGAAATCTCACGTCATGACCTGCTAAGAGCTGCTGTTTCTCGGCTGTGTCAAGTCTCAACACCCAGGTTGCTAATGAAAAATGTGGTCCAAGAAAGTTTTCCTTTTTGTGAACATCTTTAAATGTAAGAAAGAGCTTGTTGTAGATTGTATTGAAATTGACAAAATTTGTATTTCTTCATAAAGGTGTTTGAGACTAGTTTTCAGCTAGATATAGCATTTGGGTGTTCTTTACCATATGACTTTTTGGTCATGATGTTAAATGTATTTACAGCTTATAACTGTATCAGCTGTTGTCTTTCATTAGGAAAGAATAGACAGATGTGTATATAAATATAATCTACAGTGTATGCTAAAATCACCTATCACATCGTACACATATTTATCAAAGAATATTTTCTATTCCCAGTGGTGATTTTAATTGTGCTTTGCAGTTGTGATAACCACTGGTCATATTCAATAAGCATGTACTGTCAAGAGTTTATAGATTGGAAGATGAAGGCCAGCTTAACGATGTATCCATATGTGGAAAATGTTTAGGGCTATTATGAACTTACACTTAACAAACTTTATTCAAAGATTCAATAAGATTTTTCAAAATTTATTTGTAAAAAATGTATCTGAATTTAAAGTTTAAGAGGTGGAAAAAAACTTGACATTGATGTTAAATGTCTAGTTTTGTCTTGTCACTCATTACATGTGGATGTAAGAAAGGTAGTAGTTTAACATTAAAAAATTGAAATAATGTTTGCAACCTATAGAATACCGTTAAATTTGTTTTTAAGCTAAGGAACCTAAGACAGAAATATTTTATGTAGAAGAAATAAAGAAATAATTGATAAAAAGAATTTGTACATGTATTTTTAATTCTTATACAATTCACATTATTTCAATCAAGGAATGAGCTTTTTTAAAATTAACATTCATATGCAAAAATATTCAAAAAATAATTCATTTTTTATCTTACATTGCCACAATTTGCTGAAAATCAGACAATCGTTATTTTAAAGAAATAATATTATAATAAAAAATATTCTAGCATCAGAATTTAAAAATCAAATGATGCTTGTATTTGTACAATAATGGCTTTCAGTTTGAAGATCCTACACTTTAGGAATAGCTATATCAGTGTTCTCGCAGATGATATATTATAGTATGACATAAATAGTTTTGTGTGTTTGTAAAAATAGTATGTTCACAAAATTTTGTCCACCATATATACAATTTAAACTAAAAACTACTTAATGTGTTTTTAACTTAGTATTTTAATTAGATATTTTTTGAAGTATTTACTTATTCATTCCTGTCTTAACACTTGTTTTTTCTCAGCTAGATGAGTCATACAAGAGTTTCTCCAACTTTCAATACTCTAGATTTATGACTGAACTTAGTATGTAGCCTTGTGGTTAGCATGTCAAGTTGCAGATTAGAAGGTCCAAGCTGCTGAACAGTTCATATGTGCTGCTGAATATGCCTTGCTTTTTCAGCTGTTGACCATTATAACAATGAGAGTCGATTCCACTTTTCAGTTAAGAGTAGCCTTTCTGGTAGCAAGTGTTGCTGACTGGCAAGCAGCTCTAAATTAAGAATGGCTATGCCTGAACTTCTGGATGTCTGACCCAGTTGTTAATCTTTTGTCATATATGGTGTTCTTCAGGCTGAAAATAACAAACACCTGATAAAAATTTAATGTAATTTGAACAAAAAATACTTATTAAACTATACCATCAAATGGAGAAATTATGAATGCCACTGTTAATCAAGCTAAGCAACTTCAAACACTTTTTCACAAATGAAAAAATATTAAGATGGCTTTATTAATCTGAAGAATGCCAGACAAACCCTTCATATTAAAATCATGTAAACTTTTGAGTTTTATTTGTCGTTATCACAATATTTGGGCTGATTGAAGTTGTTATAGCTGAGAAAATGTAGTTCTAAGCTGTTTTTTGGTAGTTACTCAATATGAGTATTGTTTTTATATGACTATTATACTATGTAGGTGTTATGTTGTTACAGGAATTGATTTTTCATTAATTAAAATCAGTTTACTTTAATAATATATAGATTATATTTTTCCCTCTACATTAAACATTTAGTCGAGTTTCTTGGGTTGGAGAGAGTGGTCAAGGATTTTCTTTGGAGTATCCATCTATCACACTTCATGCAGTTTCTCGAGATTTGAATGCTTTTCCCCGCGAATGTCTGTATTTAATGATTGATGCTGATTTGGAAACCAACGGTATGTTTCTGTTATTTATATTGCAGTATGATCTGTTTATTAATTTTGTGCAATTATCATTGCAACAGGGTCTTTGTATCACACCTTTGTATCATTGGTAATTTTACATATTTTGATACTTGTCTTTATACAGGAATAAAAGGTTCAGATATTTTAACCAAGTTCTTTCATTTCACATATGTAATATTAATGTTAAGATCACAGTCTAGGAGTCTGAATTTGTACACTGAGTAGGTTATTACAGCATAATGAAATAAGTAAATAAATATGTGTGTGTAAAATAAAGAAATACACTATTGGTGATGTGTAACATAAAAATAAATTTTGAAGGGAAAGTAAACTTACCAATTATTTTGTCTTCAGCATCAGTACAGAATTGTCTTCATTCACTTTGTGCTGTAAATTATAAATGTATTTTTGTGTTCGGATTGAGGAGAGGCTAAGAACTAAAAAAAAGTTACATAGGCTAAGACAATTTGTGTTTGAATTGAGTGCATGAAGTAAGTAAATTATTAGGAGGTTTGAGGTTGAATGATCCTCATACTTCAAGCCATGTATTATTGCTAAATAAAGCTAAGAACAGATGGAAGAAATACATAAATTTACTGAAATTAAAGAATGTTTTAAAACTTAAATTTAGCTCCCAATTTAGGCTTTACAAATCAGAAATACAAAAATTCATGCAAGTCTCATCATGAATGAATGTAAACAAGATCTTCTATTTTTTAAGAAATATTTATTGTTTTACTCAAACTTTTCAAAGTTAATAGGATGACAATAAGAATAAGTGATTGTCACATGAATAGGTTTCACACTAATAATATATTGTAATTTTCAAAACAATAAATTGTACTGCATGGTATGAAGAAGCAAAGAAATTTTCTGTAATTTCAAATAAACCCAAAAATTATTAAAACTAAATAAACTGAATCAGAAATTATTTTAAGACTTGAAATGCCAATGAAAGTAAATTTACTATCACGTACAATAGTGATAATTGGTAGTCGTTCTTCCAGTCTTCTGTTTTGGAACTGCTATTTAACTATACTAAAGAACCCATAGATTGTGACTTAACATTTCTTTAAAACAATTATGTATGTTTATTTTACATTTACAGACCAAAATTAACCTGATCAGCATGTTTATGGAATTTGTGATAGTCCCTATGTTCTTCATAGTTTATTACAAAATGTCCTAAATTTTTCATGAAATTTTAACATGATTTTCATGTAACTACTCCATTTCCTTTCAAAGATTTTGAATTACAAGTAACAGTTTGTACACTAGCATAATTCATGGTCTAATTGTTTATGTTGTTAACTATCATAAACTAATTCTTAAAACCCTTAATTTTACTGCTTTACATTTTCAATCTTACTTGTACAGAACTTCTAAATTTTATGCTAATTATCCAAGAAGTTGATGTCTTTTTGATTAAATAACCAGCAATAACAGTGAGGTGACAACAAAACAGCAAATGACTGATTAGACATATGTATTATCACCTAACTATATGTGAAGAATAGTTATTATAGGATAGGAAAATATTTCTATATCATGATTTTTTTGGGTTCAGATGAAGAGGAAGGACAACAGGAAGAGAATGAAAGAACTGTAGAAAACAAGACCTCCGAGGTTCGCTTTGTTCCTGAAAACACTGGAGTTTGTAAGTGTAAATATTAAAGTTTTTCTTCACTTCCCAATGGACATAATGAAAGTTCTTTAACATGCGATATTTTATTTTGGATAAATTAAACTTTTTTTATTGATTATTCCTGTCACTTTAGCATTTCTTAGGTCATGAGCTGCTAATGGAAAAGAAATTATGCTAAAACAAAATACTATTTAGTAACACAATTTAAACAATGTTACGATATTACTTATACATTTTCAAACTCATGTTTTTTATATAAACTTAATAAACTTTTTACCCTAAAAAACAGAAATAATAAAAACATCATCAGATGTCGGCTAATTGAATACGTCTTTCATTGTTGGAAAAAAAAATACTTTAAGAATACACAATATTTGTCCAAATATGTAGGAAGTATAAAGAAATATCAGAACTGTCAAGATGGAGTACTTACTTTAAATATTTTTCTAACAGAAAAAATTTGTATTTTTTCTCCAGAAATTGAGTTAGGGGCCATGTGAATCTCTGTTTAGAGTCTGTTTTTAAGTCCTGATGGTACTTTGTTATTTTTCTATTTACAGAATTAAAAGATTTTGAAATTATCTCTGTAGTAAAAGGAATATTATCGTAATGGTTAGAAGTATAGTGTGAGCCAAAATGCTCATATTAATTCCTTTTCTTTACATCTCTGCTGTGTTACGTGATACTTTTTTGTATAGGTCTACATGCGAATGCATACACAGCGATATCCCTTTAAACAGGAATCTTGCACAACCGGGTTTCAACAAAACAGCCAACTGTTCAGTCAGAATTGTTTCCTCTGGTAACATTATCAAACAAAGAGTATGGATAAAATTAAACACAGCTTCAGTGAAATGGATACACAGCTTACACCATTAATAAAGTCAAAAATAAAAGTGGAAAGAAAAAGTAATCTAAAAATCTTTCTCTCACTTTATCACTACCATTTGTCAATGGTAACCCAGAAGAAAATAAATACTAAAGTGCAGCAATTTTAATGTGAGAATTTTACAAAAGACAGATATTACACTTAAAACACTTTTTTTTTGGTAAAATCAGCATTTCATCCTGTTCCTTGTCTAGGTGAAAACTTAAGAACAGAATGATAAATGCACTTTAAACAATCATTGTTCATAGACTAACATGTATATTGTACGGACAAAATTATATCAGTGATATGTTTGATGTAAACTTGTGTGTCAGGAAACCATCGGAGTGCAACACGTGCTGAATATCCAGGAGCAGCAGCTGCCTTGTTTTTGCTGAATAGTTCACAGTAAATTTAATTTTTCCATGAAATTCATTCATGAGTCCAGACAAAAAATATGCCATCTATTTATCTTTTATATAATACTCGTGTTAGAGAACCTTTAGAGAGAAGAAAAGTTCCAAGAAAGTGCATAAAAATGATGGTAAAAGAGGTGTGAAAGAAAACACTAAATACAGACAAACCCCAAGTTATGTTAAATGTTACGTTACTTTAATTCATATTAATACTCTGTGAAATCCAAAATCGTACTTGGATTTCACAATTGAAGTATAAAGCAATCTAAACCTTAAGTAGTGGAGCCAATGGTACACTCTTAGATTTATTAACTTACTGTGAACCAGTGCTATTATAATTAGTACTGTGAATAATTGCTACAACACAATTTAGATTTCGATTGCTTAATGTAAACACAACAACAACTTTAAGCTAGAGGTATGTTCACAAGTCACTTAGGCTCAACTTAATGTAACAATAAAAGTAAAAGTATAAAGAAAATACAGCAGAAACTAAATGTTACTACCAAATATCTACTGAAATGCAATTGAAAAACCAGCAGACAACTAAGGAGAAATGAAAATTATGTAATTTATTATTAAATCTCTGTGAAATTATGCAAATTCTGCTCTCCTAAACCCCAACACTGTCTTAAATATACTGATAAACTTTCCAGTTTCTACAAGTGAAAACATTGATTGATTCTTGTTAGATCAGTTAGCCAACAGGTTATGAAGACCATTCCATTCACAACTATTATCCAGTTTTGGCAATAAAAATGCTTGGCTCATTTATTAAAAACAACATTGTTATTCCCACAAGTGAACTAGATAAGCAGCTTTGGCCTTCACCTATACTTCCATTAACCACATAAGGAAAGTTAAAATTAGTAACCGACTTAAATGCAGTGTGTTGAACCAAGGAAATATGAAAAAAAAATTTTTTACTTTTTAACTAAAGAGGTGGAAAACATGTATGTCCCTATAGTGCACAACATATGCAATTTCAAACAAATACAGCTAATAGTCTGCTTTATCTAATACCGTGTAATAGATATCTAGGAGGGCCCTGTCTTTTTTGGGTTGATATGGGGGTGGTGGCATGTTTAATAGCATTGTCCTTTTTTCTTTTTTTATATATTGGAGATCGAGAAGTAGTTACTGTTAGTTATGCCTCATACACTGAATGGTGATTCCATTTGTATGGTGTGTGGTTCCATGGCTGTTCAGATGAAGATTGTGTTAACTTGGGTTTGGACCCATCAGCAATATAAATTTTTTCTCTTTTAACCTGCCATTTGTGCCAATGTAATATTAAGCTGATGCGTGTGGGAGGATCATAAGTGCATATCACAGCCTATTTACAAAGTTACATTCATTATTATCAATGTATGTAAATAAGCTTGGCATCAAAACATAATTAATAATTCAAAGTTTTATATATTATCGAAGTTTTAATATCAAAAGAAAATATTTAAATAAATTCTTGATCTTAACTTCTCTGTATCATAATGTCTGCTCCACACTGCCTATTTTAGATTCTATTTTTACTCCTATATGATCTTCTGATGTCCCAGTAATTACACATTTATTACATAAATATTATCAATCAAGAATACATATTTCTAGCCTTCAAGCTTTTTTCTTTGCTGAGATATAAAAAGAAAAGTCAAATCCACATGCTACACCCCCTTCTGTCTCATGCTAGCTAGCTGTCTCATGCTAGCTTTTGGTTTTTACCATAAGAAAGAACAGGTTGATTGTGTACAAGATTCATTAGAGGGCCAGTTGAATTATAGTTGTTTTAGGATATTGTATTATGTTACTTTTATATGTTTTGTGCTCTAAAATTTATGTTTGAAAGCTCAAAGAATTTTTATTTGAAGAACTAACTTAGTGAAAAAAATGAGGACTTGCTCAGTTATAGTTTGCATTTGGGAGCATCACATGGGCCTTGTACTTTGTTTGTGGTGATTACAACCTGTGGCTAATTACTTTCAACTGTATTTATTGTTTTATGATGAGAGGATTAGTGCTCCAGTAGGTACTAAATACAACAAGTGAACCACAAACTTACAAAAAATAGATGTAAAAAGGTTAACAGTTAAAAACTATGAAAATAAAAACTACATGAAACAAGGGAGTTGTGCATCAGAAGAAGAAAACAAGATAGTGTTCATTTTATTTCATATTTTTCAATATTCCACTTCATTGTACATCAATCATGATTTAGGATTTCATTATAGTTAGTGTTAGGGTAGAAAAAATAGATAAAGTATAAGGTTTTACCAAAAAAAACTTTATATTCTTTAGGATGTTTTAGAGGTTATGCTAATGAAATATGAAACTGTAAGATGAAAAAAAAATTCTTATCATAAAATTCATCTTTCACTCAGTAAAGGCTTCAGAAATTCAATGCCAAATCTTTAGAAAATTCTCATTTTTTGTGTACATCAGACCATTCATGTTTAGTAAAAGCTTGTCAAGTTTCATGAAGTTACGTGCAGTAAATTCATAATTATAGTAAATATTAATTCTCCAGTATGGGGTTGGTCTCGTAGACTGACCCTGTGCACCTAGGGTTAATTCCAAGAATTGTTGACTGAGATATGTAGTGTATTGATTATTTAGCAAGTGTAATGCCTTTGCTAAGCCAGTTATATGTTGCAATGTCAAGCCCAAACATTGTAATTTTGGTGTCCTGCTTCTGCCCTTTAGATTATAAATAAACAGTATCCTGCAACAGAAACAACGGTTTAATATGAATTATGTACAATACATCTACATATGTGTGTAATCTTGGTTCATCTGAGACATCAGCATATTAACACACCAGATCTTGCTGATTTGAGTGTTGAATGTGTAGCAGTGAGAGGCTGAGATGCTTGCATTTGCTGCTACTTCTCCCCCTAAACATCAATGGTGTAGTGAAAAGGGGTTGGAGAGATGTGTTACTGCTTTAGAAAGTGATATGTAGAAATTATCAGTAGCTATTTCATTTTGTATTTCATAACCATCTTTACAAAAAATGTCCAAAAGTTTGGTCAAATGGATAATTTCATGTCTGTATATGATACATTTCTCTTGAACATCTTTACAAAACAAACCAAAGTTTCTTTGAAGCTTTCACATCCTACAGGTGCAGACGACCTGTAATAACATGTAATAGAAAATCAGTGGCTTGCTCAGAGGTTATGAAATTGGTAAAGGTTATCTGAAACCTGCCTTTTGGCTGATTCTGGTTTGGTCAGCAATCATGTAATGTGTGATAACAGCTTTTATGGCTACATAATCAGTGGCTTTGAATATGTGCAAAAATGCTTTCATTTGTTTTTCTTTCTTCTTTTTTTTTGTTTTAAATATAGATGTTTCCCATAATAGACCTAGTGAAAAGGCAAGCAAAGATTTCAGTGATCTGATTCTTAATGGTTGCTTTAGTTGTGAATTAATGGATCCCAAATCTATTGTAAAGATGAACTAATATTAATTGCTTACTTTGACTTTCACCACCAGTATTTACATATATTTCAGTCTCCTTGCAAAATCTGGAAGTAACAAGCAGAACATGCTGTGATCCTGATGGGTCACTAGAAATAGGTGTTCCAGAATGTGTGTCCTCAGGTACTTTACTTGTGATGGAGTAGTAGTATGCTGTTCCATAGAGCTGAGCAATTAGTGGTATCTGCCAATCAATTAATCAAAAGCCTCAATTAGTACAATGTTCCTTAAATTTCTTTTAAGTACAAGCAAAGAAAAAATAATTGGTGGCAGATGTTGCCAGCCACTTGCCTTCCCTCTAATCAACAGTTTAAAATTACTGACAGTGGCAGATAGCCTTTGTAGCTTTGCCGTAACAAAGACAGGGAGAGCAAGTTTGATGGCAATGGGAATAAACCCCGAGATGTTCAAATCACCAAAGCTGCACAAACTTGAAGTAAAAATAATAAACAACTAATCAGGCTAAATTGGGTAGAGAAAAGATAACCCATTATGTAGCTTTGTGCTAAACAATATACAAATGTAATAGCAATATTTCAATTACTTGGATAGTTGTAAACATCCTCGACCAGGCCCCCTTTCTCTCTCTCTCTCTCTTTTTTTAACATTTTCAAGAATTTATTAAAAAGAAGATCCTAAATTAGTACAGCAACAAGCTCATAAACCAGACAAAATCATAGCAGCAGCCGTGTTTACCTCACAGTATAAGCGTAAAAACTTTAATAAAGTAACGACAAATATCTATTAAATCTATGAAGTAACAAATACATATTAATTATTACTCAAATTGTTATTTCAGTCGTTCTTAATGTATCAAGTGTCTATATGCAAAGAAATGAAGATATAGCCTAAAGATGCTTTACGGCATAACCAAGTTTCATTCGCCCGGGCTCCTGAGTAATTGCCTCCTTTGCCAAAAATAGTAATAACTAGAAATTCTAGAAATTTAATTATAATTTCGATTAGGTAACTGTTGAAGTGATTGATAATAGTAATAATCATAAGCCTTAATTTCAATTGATTGATTTAATTGTAATTTTAATGATTGATTGGTTTAGGTGACACACTAATCAGTGTAATCATAGGTTACTAATTAATTAATTAAATTGCATTGCTCTACTATCCCAATATTGTGGTCTCAATAGGCTGTGATTCATTTTACAAATAGGCACATCTTCTGGTAGCTTTTGCAGTTTTAGTTGTGTTGGTAAACTGTGCATAGCACTCGACACAGTGACATGATATACAACTTCATTCTCAGAATTCATCTTGTTACCTAAAAAATGCATGAACCTTAATTAAATCTGTGTACAATTTAAGCAAATTTTAAATTTTATGTGTGTGTATATATATATATATTACAATTTTTAAATAAGTTTAACAGGCATAATTGAATTAAATATAATCCATACAGATTAATCAGTATAGAGGCTAGGCCTTATCATATCATATACTCATAGAGCCTACTATAAGATTATTATTATTATACAATTGTAATTACTATGATAATCTAATATCTCTAATGTTATAGTTAAACCTCTGTTTAAGTTGGGCCATATGTAGACGTAGCTTACTTTTAAATAACTCGTAGTACATTTTTGAGGTAATTTGCTCTTCACTATTGAGCCCAATCCCCACAAGCAGCTACTTTATTCCCATTTGTATCAATGAATTAAAGTAATTTTCTTGCACTTGGGAAACCAGTTGAATCATACACTCATTTTTATAACAAAATTTGATGTAACTTCAAATCTGTGTTCCATGAGCACCTGTGGCCATGTTGTTCGTATTATGGCTTTTCATTGGGGGGATAGCTGACTTCATTGGTTTCCTGTGCTGTCAATTAACTCACCATTTCACACAGATATGAAGAATCTGAAAATTAAGCCTTTGCACCTGTCTCATAGTCTGTTTTAAGCACTTCAACTTTTCGAGGAATCTGTACTGCAGTTTATCCAGTTACCATACCTTATAAACCCAATATAGCAGTTATAAATAAGGACAAAAAGTTGAGATATTGTCTTTGTAACACTGCATGGAGAAATACTTGATAATTAATATAGTCTATTCTAAATGAAACTAATAGATAATTTGACTTTAGCAGATAGAATGACGAAACATTATTCTCAACGATATCTTACCTTCTCTCACAAAATAGCTTTTCTCGATTAGTACTGTTCTCGAACGGTGCATATTTTCAATGCTCCACTACAAGCCTTCCACCTTTACTTCTGCATATCCACATGCAAATGATCATGCAGCAGCTCTCCACCAATAGGAGCACAATACAACTTCTATTGTAACCAGCACCCTCTTCACATTTGCACTCATTAATCACTTCTCACTTGGCAATAGTACTGTACAGACATACTGCTTTTTGTTCGTGGATCTGTCAACATTTTCTTTATATTATAGACTTAGTTTTTCTTTACTATTTATTTAAATTTTTGTGTTTTGTAATTGTGAAAGGTTGCTTTTCTTACTTTTTCAGGGGCCTTTTTAGCTAGTTTATTGTGGATTCCACTCTGTAGCAAGTGGTGCCTGACCAGGTATACTTTTTTTTTTAAAATCTGCACTGACCATGCTTGATGTCAATTACATTGTAGTTCTTCCTACTGTGAACCTGATGTGTAATTCCAAATGCTGCTGTGTGTTGGCTGTGTGTGGCATTCTGTTGGTGTTGGTGGCTTATAGCACTTCCTACCATGGACCTGATGTACAATTCCAGATGCTGCCAGGTTTTTAGATTAACCCCGTCGACACTGTAGCTCTTCTTTTCAAAATAGGGTATCACAGTCAAACATTGCACTGTTTCTGCCAATGTAATCCTCTGGACTCTCCAATGTGTTTTTTCCTCCTTTCTTCTAGTGTATTATGGGAGTCCTTACCACTTACCAGTTCCTAGCTACTTAGGTGGTGGACCATGGAGGCCTGTCCTCATGAGTGATGAATCCTACCACTCAGTTGAGAGTAGTACAGTGGCATTCTGTAGGTGTTGGTGGCGTATAGCACTTCCTACCATGGACCTGACGTACAATTCCAGATGCTGCCAGGTTTTGATTGAAGCACTCCGCCATGTCACAAATATATATATATATTTCTATCATTGCAGTTTGCCCATTTGGTTGAGATGTTCCTCGTACCTATCATCCTCCTGATGTACATTCCTGATGGGTCTGGTGTTGGTTGGAGATAGTCCAGCTAAGTAAATCCTCACGTGTGCTGGTTGGTATCCCACCTCCTACCATTTGTTGGATGTCGGTTCCCGGCAGACCAAGTGTTGGTTGTAGCTGGATGCAGAACGTTTTCCCACTTATGCACAGGTGGGTATCCTCCTCCTACTGTGGACTGGAATTACCATACCCATTGCTGCCAGGTTTTGGATTGGAGATGTCATCCTGTTGGGGCTTTCCACGATCTTATCATCCACTGGATGTTGGTTTCTGGTGGATCTGGTGTTGGTTGTGTTGGAAATGCGTGCAAGTGAAGACAGATTTTAGTACAGAAGCTTGTCTTTCCTACCAGTTCCCATTTTGAGGTGAAGAGGTAGGTGATCCTCAACCGACCATGGATCTGATGTACCATTTGATATACCACCTGTCCTGTCATGCCCTAGCTATTTGACACCCATGAGTCCCATTAATGAATCATACATATTCTGGAATTCCTTCATATTTTTCCACCTTCTATGTTTGCGACACAAAAGAGCAAAGAGTATACCTGAATCAGTTGTGGTACGATCTCCCGCTGAGTTGTGATGCTTTCTTCTTTGGTTCCATGCCTCCTGGTCTCTCTTTGGGCACTTCCTAAAGGGGGAATATTTTTTTCATTGGTCCTCCACCAGTTCAATGTGGGATTCTAGCTATTTTGTGAATGGAAGTAAGATATCATATCGTAAGTTAGCATTTTCCTACACTAAAAATGTATTTCTGATAGATACTTACTTCCACTCTCATTTCCCACCCAGCCTCTCCACTTCCAGTAATATATGGTGGAGGTCTTCTGACCAATCTCATCAAAGTGATTAATGAGTGCAGATGTGAAAAGGGTGCTAGTTACAATAGGAGTTGTGTCATGCTCCTATTGGTGGAGAGCTGCTGCATGATCATTTGTATGGGGATGTTCAGAAGCAGGAAGTGGACGGTTAGTGGTAGAATGTTGAACATCTATGCCAATAGAAGGCAGTGCTAATCGAAAAAAGCTATTTGTTAGAAAAGATAAGTATCTATTAGAAATACATTTTCAGTGTAGGAAAATGCCGACTTCCATAAACACCATGTGGTCCATGTCATCCACTAAAGTTTTACAAATACTGCCTAAACAATCCCTGAAAATTAATTTACCTGTTCTAATGAAGTTGTATGCATATTGTAATAGTACAGTATCATCTTAACATTACATATTTACTTTTTCTAGTATGTACAGGTGATTACAAAGAAAACCTTATTTACTTGTAATGAACATTATAACTTACTTTTTTTGTGGTTACAATTTTAAACCATTATGTTTTCCCAATTTTTGACTATGACGAAAGAAAAGTTTACTTGGTATTCAATAGAATCCTTAAGAATGCTGTATATGATGTTAAAGCTGAATAATCAAACAAAATTTCTTTTATCATAGTAGACAGGGTGAAATAAACCTTCCACAACTTTACCCAAATCATCAACCCATCTACACACATGCAGTGGGAGTAAACCTTCCACAACTTTATCCATACTATCAACCCATCTACACACATGCAGTGGGAAGGGTTGATGATTTGGGTAAAGTTGTGGGAGGTTTGTTTCTTGTGTGTTTGTAGATGGTAGGAATGGACTCATGGGAAGTTTTCACTACTGTAAATAGTACCTATTACAAATAAGCTTGTCCTTTGGTCATAAGTTATAGAAATTTTATAGGCATGTTTAGCAGAGTTCTGAAGATATTACTGCCCTAAACATAAAATACTTAGTATCTGATCTTAACAACAGACGTTTAATTCTGTATTTAACTTTTACTGTTTTTTTGTGTTTATGTTGTTTTTTTAAGAAGATGAATCAGATTTAAACTTGCATAATGCTGCTTCTGTAACAATTTTTTGGCTTTAGAGCATTTTGTTGTTGTTGTGTAACAAAACCTAAAGTTAAACCTGTGTATTAGTTTTGAAAAATTAATGAGAGAAATAAATATATAAACAAGATGAATAATTTGTTTCAATCTATATATATAAAGACGAAATGTATGTTTGTTTGCATCCTAATTCCTCCAAGCCTATTGGGCCAATCTCAATCAAAATTTGTATATAAACACTATGAACTATAGGGGATGTACTTAGAGGGTCAAAATTGAACTCAACCCTATTTCTATTTTATAAAGCATGTTGGTTAATTACTCCTAGCTTATTGAGTCAGTCTCAAACAATCTTGGCAGGTTGATGCTTTAGACAATGTTCTATGTTCTAAAGGGATTCAAGGTCAAAGTATGAAAGCTGCTGGATTGTTTCTCAAACACCCAAGCTTTTCTCATGGTCATTGATATATAGGGTGTTCAAGGGTGGGATCACCTCAAAATATTTATTTGTTGGTAGATGGAAAGCAAACTGCAAATGTTGTTTATGAAAAAGCTTTGTTATAATTTTAAAATTATGATATAAGTTTATGTTAAGTTAATACTCTGAAACATATGATTGCTGTTAAACTTGCATTGTTTTAATAAGTTTAAACACTCCCCATTCAGCTTGTAATATATATATATAAATATCCATCAGCCTGAGTTGTTTCTACTGCCAGTCCTGTTGGCAAATACATTCTCATTCCACATCTCAACTGGCTTATTTGAGTATTCTAAACTTAAGCAGTAGCCAGGAATGCTGGAAGTTCTTTTAAGTAGATTTTTTTTTCTTAAGAGTTGAGAATACAGACTTCATAAGATTGGTATACACTTACATATTGGTGTTATAATTTTGTTGTCTATTATCATTTAAATTGTACTCATATTTGCTTATGTCTTCTAGTGGATGCAATGTTCAAAGCTATGATGGATTGTCAAGCCTTACATCCTGATGAAGATGACTCATTTTCAGAAGGTAATTATATGTATGTTTGTGCTGTGGATAAACAAGAACACGTACATTGCTGTGCAAAAATGTTAGGACAAGAGAATATTTTGTCATTCTTTCCATTTTATGGGGCTAATTCTTCTATGATATTACAGAATTTAAATTTCAACACTATGGTAATGGTTCACTGATCCCTGTTGACAACTGAATGAGCCAGGGTGAAAATACTTATCATTCTTTAGAATTCCCATATACTTGTACCAAAAGCATGTCATAATGGTTCTGCTTGAATGAACATACTGATCAAATTTAGAGTCTGAAATAACTGTCATGGTACTCCCTGCAGTGTCAACTATATAGAAAGAAGCTAGCAAGGAGCAAGCATATGGTACAGGTATATGATAGAAGAAATCAATTTAATAGTACTCTACAAATAAACCTTGATAAAAACAGTGTTTAACACTACATATTAAATTTTGTTGTCATGCCACAGCCCAAAAAGCATAGAGAATTATCAGTAGAGCAGAGTTTGCATAAAAGTTTTATGTGATGCTGGTTGAACTCTCCAACAAATTGCTGCAAATTGAAATGCTCCCCAAACACTGTCAAGTACACCATAAATCATGAGACCAATACATGTAAATTTGAAAATGTGAAAGGAAGAGATAGAACACCTAAACTCAATGATACTGATGTTAAGTATCTTTGTTTATGCAGTCTTCGAGACAGAAGGAA
>NW_013667855.1:2081-12410 GCF_000517525.1 Limulus polyphemus | reverse complement strand
AAACGACCATGTACCAAGTGACAGAAAAGTGTCCAGATCTACAGTATCAAAAAGACTCAACGAGAATGGAGTATTTGATCATTTATTGATCAGTTAAAAAAACCTTTACTTTGATCTCCAAATATTGTCAAGAGACTGAAATTTGCTAAAAAGTACAAAAACTGGACTGCTGATGATTGGAAAAGAGTGCTATGGATGGATGAGTCCAAGTTTGAAATATCTGGTTCAAAGTGTAGGTTGTATGTCTGGCAGAAGAAAGGTGAAAGATACTTAGCTCAATGCATAGCACCTATAATGAAGCATGGGGGAAGCAGTGTGATGGTTTGGGGATGTTTTTCTGCTGAGGCAACAAGAAATATTTGCAAAATAGATGGACTAATGGACCAGTGCAAGTAACATAAGATACTGATCCATTACAGTATACCCAATTGTTTGCGTATTATTGGTAAAGGATTCTACTACCAAGAAGATAATGACCCCAAACACTCATCCAACCTATGCAGAAATTACTTAGCTAAAAAAGAAGCTGGAGTCATTCAAATGATGCAATGGCCTCCACAGAGCCCCGATCTCAACCCAAGTGAGCAGATCTGGGATTTGATAGATCAAAAACATGACAAATCAAAAGTTACTTCCAAAGAAACTTTATGGGAGTGTATTAAAGATATTTGGAGTAAAATACCAAAGGACACTTCGATTAAATATGTTGCAACAATGCTTGAAAGACTGTATTCAATTATTAAAGCAAAAGGAGGACACACAAAACGTTAACTGTTTGCTGAACTCAAGCACTTCCACTGAGTTTTTGTTGTACTAAATATGAAGTTTCATAAAATATTAATGTTTCACCTCTGATTTACCTTCCATTGTTCTTTGAAAGTAGCCTGAAATCTAATTTTTGACTGTCCTAACACTTTTGCACAGTACTGTATAAACATGTTTAGATAGACCTAGCACTGTTTGGCTAATTGTACTGCTAATATTAGAGTAGCTAAGGAAATGAATAAAAGTTATTTCACAAAGTTCTTTAGACTTTGCAGTAAAAAAAGTTATTTAAATATTAATTTATAATGAAATATGTGTTTTCATACCATAAGCTAGAATTTTTTACTTTGATCTCCATTCACAACAATAAATTGACTTCTGAACTTCACTTAACTGTGACCTCTGTCTATTAATTAAGAGAATCTTTTTTAAATGTAAACTTCTATCACTTCTCACAAAGGAATTTTATTTATTCTACTGTAAACAAATAACAAACTACTATGAAGAAGCATAGTTAAGACTGTAACCTTCAATTTGTTTGTTAGCATTTTCAAGTTTCTCCTGTTCAAAAGAAAGTCTGTGATCAGTTTTTTAAAAACCTTCATGTCATCAGTAATCGTAGCCATTCCTTTTTGTTTTCACTGTATTAAACCACTCTGGTATTCTTAAATTTGTCTTTTTCCAGTAGTAGTGTTGTAACTTCTACAGATCTTGTTTAATATTTGAAATTCAATGGTAAATAAAAGTTTTTATTTAACAGATGAAGAGGGATGTTTTGATGATGCAGAAGATGATTCTGGAGCAGAATATGATGTGGCAGCAGCAGAGAGAGGAAGAGGACAAGGAGATGGTTCAGTTGGAGATACTTATTATGGTCAAAAATCTTAAGCAAAATTTTGACTATCTTTATCAATTTTTCTGTGACATTTTTTTGATTCAAATAAAAGAAATATAAAGTCTGGAATTGATATTAGTGGTTTTATTCTATGCTTTAAGTTTTATAAACTACATAGCATATAAGAAAAGGGACTGTTGTCATGAGAAGATATTTTGTGTAGTAAGAAAGTTCTTGGTTATGAATATATGTAATCTATAGGTTAGTATGGCTCCTAGCAAGTATACAAATTATTTGTATATTAATGAACAATGACTTTTCGTGACAAGTACATCTTTGGTATTCCAAAATATGGGTATCTCACCCAACTGGTGTTTGTACATAAAACTATTGCATGAAAAGACAAATTTTGTATTTAGTAGGTAACACAGTGATGGTTCATATTGTTTCCTTCATGCACATAGAATCGGATTGTGGTTGAAACTCTTTCCCTTGTGTAAGTGGAATCAGATGGTGGTTGAGTCTTTCTCTCTCATGCACATAGAATCAGCTTGTACTTGAGACTTTTTTCCTTGTGCACTTAGGATTAGATTGTGGTTGATAATGTTTCATCAGTGGATGGAAGTGATATATGACTAGCTTGATTACATGTTCCTAATAGATAAATATGAAATTTTATTCAACAATATTCAACTGACAGGTAAATGTGAAGCCTAAATTTGATTACAATTCTTATTCAACAAATAAATATAAAATTGGTTTGTACTTAATAATATTTAATCAACAGATCAGTAAAGCATTTAATTTTTTATGATGTTTATTAAGAAATGAATACAAATCTGATTTTATGGTAATATTTAGCCAATGAATCAATCTGTGACACTGTTGTATTTGATAAACAAAGCTGTAGAAGATGATTGTGTTAAATTTATTATTTAGGCAGCAGGAGTTTCATTCTAATTAATAATCTTGATTTAAGTGGTAAATGTGTGTGTGTGCGTGGTTCATCAATTAATTAATGTGTTATATTGTGTTTTATGGTATTTAACAGATATGAAGTTGAACTATGCTTGGAATTATTTTATCAATAGATAAACATATGAAATCTGATTGAGCTTGATAATTCTTATACCAACAGATGAATATGGAGAACCAATGGAAGTAGCCCAGTTTGAAGATGTGGATCCAGATCATTGATGTGAAAATACAATATTTAGAAATGAGTGACTTGTTGCTTTCCTTTGTTAGATTCATGAAGTAACAATATACCTCCATTTCTTGTATTGTTGCAGTATAATATTTGTATTGTAATTATCAGAGAGAGTTCCATCTAAAGATGTTTAATCACTGCTTGTAATATCAATTTCCAGCTTAAGCTCAGATTGTAACTTTTGCGTCATTCAAAAATGCATCTTATATTCAAATTTTGCTTGCAATACCAATTTCTCTCCTTAGTTTCTCATTTTTAAATATACAGTTGTAATTAAGAGTACCTTACATTAAGTTTATTAGTGTATGCATAATTATACTGTACACTTCAAAAGTTATGCATTGTACAAGTTTACTGTGATTTTGCTTTTTTGTATCAAAAGCAGCCGTGATTTGTATTAGTCGAACTTGATTATGCTTGAAAATTACTTTTCTTCCTTAAACGATAAATTAAAAACAAATTCAAACCCCAAACAATTTAATAATTAGTTGTTTAAGAATCTTACAGGGTACTTGATTTTTTTAAAGTGTTTTGTAGCTATTATTGGCCTAGAGATTCACAAATTAATGTGCAGGGAGTTTTTGGATTAAAAGACATTGAAGTATATAAAACAGCATATGTGCTAAAAATGTATTCTAATTATAAAGCTTTGTTAGCTTAGTTCTCGACATTTCTTTTTCTTATAAATTTCTTTCATTTTGTAGAAATTTCAAACAAGAAAGGAACTTCAAATTTAGTAATTTTTTTATTTTCTTGGCATTTTTTTGTGATTCTTGGAGATTGTTTATTTTACCATATGTTCTGTTAACATACAAAAAATATTTTCCTCTTCCAAAACTAAAAAGGAATTTTTACAAAATGAGATTAATTAATGATATTATGTCAAAAAAGCATTAGTGAAACCTTGCCTTTTTACCAAACAAAGAATTTAAGAAACTTGACATCCACTTTTTTAAATAACCTACAAGAAAGTAGTAAGTCATCATAACTGGTGGAGACATCATGTTGTTTTTTGCTTTTGTTTGTTGTATGATTATGATTTGACAGCTGAAGATATTATTTTGCAAATTTCTCGTGTTTCTGATGTTGCACTAGTGTGTATGTGGAAAAAAAATTGGCATATTATAACAGAAATTCTTCCAAAATATTTTGAAATGGGTTTTTCCAGATATCTTTGTGAAAAATTACTGTATTTTCTAAAGAATATTATGAACTTTATTTACAGTAATTATCAGTTTAGAGGTGTAACAAGATTCTGTGAAAGAACCATCAAAACCTGAGTTTAGTTTTGTTTAGATTAATGGTGTACTGAAACATCACAGTATACTCATGATGTTTATCATTTTGTGAAAACCAGGAAGTTATAAATTATGTAATAATGTGAACTGTGTCCTCATGCTGTTTCACATGCAGGTTTTTGTTATATACAAAAAAAAAACTGTCCTTGCCACTGGTCTTAATAAAGATCTTCAAATGATCTGATATGTTCAATAGGTTTGACTGGTGAGTAACAAAAACACAAATTAAAAAGCATTATTATTATTATCTGTCACAATATCCTGAATCTGAAAAAGTAATATACTTTGTATCCTGGTTTCAGAATTAATTTTTACTGTATGTGTAGCAAATTTTATTTTGTAAAGTAATGTTCTGTTTATTCAGAAAGCCATATATTATGTTCTTTATCATTCTGCCAGGAACTTTTTCTAAAGAGGTTTTGATGTTATGAAGTTTTTCATTTAAACACTTTGATAATTATTTTGAGTTATATGTATTAAGATGCTATAAATTTTCACTCAGTATTATTAGTACAAAACTACCAAAAATTAAATAGAGATCTGTGAATGTTTTTTGTGACAGACCTCACATTGAAATTTGCAATTATTTTTATAAATTAAAGTATCTAAACAAGGAAGTTTATGGTCTGGCTGATGTTCTGTTGTAAAATGAATACTCTTGTGGTTGGTTTAGAATTACAAAGATGGTGTCCTTTCGAAATAAGGTTTTAGCTAAGGCTAAAAATGAAGTTTCCAATTAAAATGAGTTTAAATTGCAACAGACTGATGCCATAGATCAATCAAGTTAATTTGATTGTAAGTTTGTTATTTAAGTTATGTGTACAAATTCTTTACATTCGTATTATGGGTTTATAGACAGAAATGCGCACAATTAGCATTTTAGTAGCATTTGCTGTGCCATACAGTAGGCCACTGCCATCAAGGTATTTTAGCAAGTAATATGTTATTTTAATTGGTATCAAAATACAGAAAGATCTTCATGTGTAGTGGTATTAATTTGTGTTACTTAGAATTTAATACGATTGTATTCTTATCCAGAAGTAACACTTGATAAAATCCCAAGAATTTTTAAAATTACTTATAATTTGCCTTTCTATTTCTGTGAACTTAGTCACAGAGCTTAAAGTATTTTTTTGATTAATACTGAAAAAATAGTGTAGCTCTCATACTAGCATCTGTTCTCACGTTGTTGTCAAGGTAATAGAAGTACTTTGTTTATCCAATACTCATCTCTTTGGTTTAACGAGACTAAAGGAAACCAGTGAAACTCATTGCAAATAAGCCAAAATTTCTATTTAGTAGAATATATTTGATAGAAACTTGTTGAAACTACAAAGTTAATGTATTGAAAATTATATGTCTTGAAGTTTACTGCCTATTATGTAGATTTCTGGGACACTTAATTATGTATTATTCCATAGCTTTAATTCAATAAGGCAGTGGTAGCTGAAATGTTGTCCATTTAACTAAGTAGAAGATTTCCTAGTAAATTTCTTTCTTTCTCTGTAATGTATTACCTTTCATGATGATTCTAAAGGAACTGTTATATTTTTTTGTTTTCATTTTTATTAATCAGTAAGATTTCAACTGTCATTAATTAATCTTCATTTTTGACTGTTCAATAAGCAAGAAAGTAATAGTTATTGTGGGGAGAGGAGCTGTTGTATTTGAACTCAATTTCTATGTTAAATGAAACAAACTAACATTCGATTAGGAGAATTATGTATCTAAAAATATAAATCTATAGAAAACAGTGAGTTAATAATCATATATAGATATGTCATTAATACAAGCTCACATTCCTCTAAAATTACTAGAATAAGTGATTTTTTTTAATTTATACCAACAATCAAAAAATATATACCTGTGTGATAAAAGTACGTGGATTGTAAAAAGGTAGACATCATGGTGGTTATCTTACTGTTTACCACAAAGCTCATTATTCTAGCTATCGAGTTTTCTAAAAGTAAACAGTTTGATGAAAAAAAGTAGCAGAAATTGTATTCATATTTAATATAAATGTTATTATTTTAAGATGAAATATTTTTAGTTAACCACTAAATTAATGCAAGCAGTTTTAAATAATCCTTTCTTATCCTTATGTTTATTATGAACCATATTTATTCTCATTCTAAAAATCCAACATACTTTTAGGTTCTACTGCACCTTTATTTGTTCTGGAGTTATAATTAATTTTGCAAGTTTAATTTCTGTTGCTGTTATAGCTGTTGCTAAAAATTGACTGCTTTTACATTTATTGTTACTGTTCTAAGTGTTTTTGCTTATACCTTTATAAAAACAATTTCTTATAGTTACAGTTGTTTTTAGTGTTCAATGCTCTTAATAGTTGTGTGCTGTAAATCAGTGTCATTTCCCAAAATAACCTAGTTGGTTATATAGATATTTACATTTAGTGTCAAATTTATAAATTGTCAGCCAGTATCTATTAAGATATTAGCTTAAATTGAAATATTTCAAAACAACATAGCTATTTGTTGAGATAAATGAAATATGATATTCTGTAATATCAAGGAAGTATATGTCTGAACAGTAGTTGGTAATACCCTTGCCAGACGTTTATCATGACAAGGTATGAAAGACTTGCTCCTCAGAAATTATTCTTAATGAGTTTGTCCAGAATACTATTTGTTACAATTTTGTGTTAAATGGAATCTTGCATATGAATAAGGTTTAGTCTTACTATTCATGCTCCTATTGCTTTTCGTGTGTGTGTGTAGAAGCTATGCAACTGTCTTCCACGTGAACAGTAATACTTGTTTATAAAAAGCTGGGTCAGCTAGTTGAAAACTTGATGATTTCTACATAAACCTATAAATACTAAGTATTGTAAGTTGTGTTTTTTTTTTTTCTGTCAGTCAGTACTACTGTGTGTATTTAGTCTCAGGGTCACAATAAACTAGTCTTATTAGGGCCTTAGACTTGAAAAAGACTTTTCAAACATTGTCCTAAAGTCAAAAGAAGAGGCAGAAGTTTGTGAACACTTGCAAAAAGTAATTCCTTTTAGTTTTTGCAAGAACTAGATACTTGTGTGTAAAGATTGTAACTCATTTGAGACTTTCTATAAAATGTATTGCTTTTGCTCTGGTCAGATATATATTTTTTCTTGTCACCTATTCTTAAAGCAATTACTTCAAAATATGCATACCAAATTATAAAAAAAAATATATTTTGTGGTGTAGTTTTTGTGAGGAAGTATAAAAAACAAACATTTTTTACAATTTTCTTGCAGAATTGTGAATCTTAAATTGGATTTTTTCTTAGTAGCCTGCAGCTTAACCTTATGATATAGAACAAATATTTTTTTTTTATGAGAAATGTCCGGAATCAAAAATATTGTTAGAAAGAAAAGTTAAAACGTAATCAGGAAAGTAACAAACGCATACATACGTTACAAGGCATGTTGTGTTGTACAGCTTTCTGAAATTTCTTAAACAGGGATGAAGATAGTAATTAGATGTATACACCATCAATAGGACACATTGTATTGTACAGCTTTCCAAAACAAGGTTTAAAATATTCATGTGACCTGGAAGTGTGAAATATGTTTTATGGGTAAATACGCATTCACTATTTATTCAGAAATGAAAGTTGATAAGTTTCAACATAAGATTAATAAGCAAAGAAGTACTTCTAAGGTACTCCCAAACTACCGATGAAAGTAGCTTTGTTTCCAAGCATATTAGCTTGTTTGAATTAGTGCTTTACAAGTTTTCAATGTAGCAATTAATACTTATTGTTTAAATGATTTGTATTGTGATGTGCATTGTTAACTATTTATTATAGTCATTTTGATATTTTGTTTTTATTGTGCTTCTTTGACACTTTATAGTAATCTTTATCACCAATTTTTTATACTCTTCTGTCAATTCATTGATTTATAATAAAGTGATTCTTACTTCATCTGAAATGATTGCTTCATTCTTTATTCCATTTAGTTCTAACAACCTTGATTTTTGTCGCATTATAAAAGGGTAACATCCCAATTTCTTTCCAATAATTTAACACTAATTGTCAACTGGAAAATCACGCCACTTTTTGGTATTCACAACGACAAAATGAAGTATATTACTTTTTCAGTATAATTAATGTCTTGGCCTCACCTGTTATCAAATAGAATAGTTTTTGTGATATTAAAGTTTCATTCTTACAGCTTTATCAGACGACATACTGCTGTTCGTAAGAAATCTATCTTTTAAATCAGTAATATTACCGAAGTAGATAATTGATTTTTTTTTTTATCAGTTAAGAAAATTTTAATGTATTTTGCTGACACAGTTTTTACTGAATCTCGGTTATTAAATAATTACTACAAGATTAGTGTTAAAAAGTAAACATTTGAAACAAGCAAACTGAGCCAGTAATAACCAATACAGATCATGAAAGGACAGAACAAAGATTGGCCTATTCCATACTTTGTCATAATTGAATGGAAATAAAACCTATTAGATATGTTATTTTCTATTTCAGAATTTTTTGCACAAGCCTACTGAAAGAGCTCTATGTAAAACCGTCCGTAATTTTGAAATGATAGCAGAGAGAAGACAGCAAATAGCACCCACCGTCATTGCGCCAAAGCGTAGGGCGCGTCTTTGCGGTAACGAACCATGAATTCTGAGATTTACTGCCCGACTCCTGGTATGCTATTAAAGCTATAGTCTGGCTCACAGACACACATCCCAAAGAAAGAATAGACCATTCCAAGCTTTTACTTGTTAAACAAATGTTTAAACAACTCTCTTTATTCAACTTCATTGTTATATAATCAACGAAGCAACTACTGTACACAATAATGTATTCTGAAGGACAACTAACATACTCTAGTTTGGTGAGAACTGACTGCTGTACGGCGACACAGTCGTGAACTTCTAAACTTAGATAAAGCGTAAATAAGTTATTTTTGTTATGTAACACTGTCTTATCGTAGTGAAGAAGCTGCGAAACAACATTCGCTTTATAGATACGCCATTGGAAAGGTAGATTAAATCTCTTTTCTTTTTTTTTATAAACTATACGTATTTCATGATGTTGTTTTATTTAATATAAAATTAACCAAGGAGAATGTGTGCACACGTGAAGTATTTGTTGAGATACTACACTAAATAGAAGTATGAGATGATCGTGAAGAATTCTTCTTCTACGCTGGAGCAATATAAATATCTGAATTTAGTTATATCTCTCTATATAAATTATGCAACTTGAAATATACAACTTCTATTTGTTGTGGAGAAATTCAAAACTTCGTTGTTCTTTATTTCATGGAAACCGAAGCTTTACTTGTCAAGTGCGTATACTTGTATAAATATGTACCACACTGACAAATAAGTTTGTCAAGAAAGAATAAGTAAATTTGCAAAAAATAATAAATGTGGAGGAAATTGTCTTGACAATTATCAATTCTTGATTTTTTGCAGGCAGTTTCTTTTTCTAATTACTCCTTGCGAACCACGCATATTTCGAAAGGAAATAGATTATATTTTGTGAGGCCAAATTTTAACTGATTATTATTTTTCTAAACAAAGCTACGAGTATGGTTTCTGACGAAAAACACAACTTTGTAAATAGTGTACTCAATTTTGTTATCCAACTCACTTGACTTTCAAAAATGGAAATTTCTTTCAAAGTATCTGAAAAAAGAAGAAAAAACAATTTCTTTTCTGAATTTTGACACTATGATAAATTAAACATTTGCAATAAGAAAAATATCTATTATAGTAACACTAACTAAAAAACCTGCAAAAACTTTGGTTTCTCATCATGCACAGATGGAACTTTCGAGAGAGTTTGGAAGTAGGAGAGTATACGTTACAACAATGAACAAGTCAAATAGGCCTATTACATTCGTGATGTCAAGCATGACTATCAAATTCGCGATACGATGTGACTGACAAATGTATCATAAAATCGAGACGTTTTTTGTGTTCCAAGAAATTTTCTCGGGACACTGGGAAAAACTATCAAAAAACTGGGACATCTGGTCACTCTACGTTTCTGTAAATTTAACAAACAGAGCATATCTTTGCCATAACTGTGATAAATGTTTGAAGACCTGAAACAAGTGAACACTTGGAGGGTTTAAGGTTATAACAGTCGATGCTTCGTACCGTAATCTAACTTTAATCATCAGTAATTATTTTTATTTAATTATTAAGTCGTCAAGAAATTACTGTCGCGTTTTTTGAGCACTTTCATTAACCACCCCC
>NW_013667855.1:0-1107 GCF_000517525.1 Limulus polyphemus | reverse complement strand
GCGAATATTAAACGCCAAAAAACAATGGCCCAGTTCTAGACAAAAACCACTTTAGACCCAAAAACCTGGACTCCATCTGCAGAAAGTGATGCTTTGCATTTGGTGAGACATCAAACGAGTAATTCATTTCGAACTCCTCAATCCACATCGAGCTGTAAATGCAGAGATATATAGTCAGCAACTGGAACGTTTAAATCAAGCCCTTCATCAGAAACGCCCTTCACTCGTCAATCGGAAAGGTGTTCTTCTTCACCACAACGTACATTTGACACAGCACAAGATTATGGAGTTGGGTTGGAAAGTTTTCCCCCACCCACCATATTCCCCAGATATGACACCATCAGATTACCATCTTTTTCGTTTGCTGCAACACCATCTTAATGGGAAAACGTATGCAAATATGGAAGGTGTTAAAGTGGACATCGACATGTTTTTTTGCTTCAAAGCCAAGCGATTTCTTTAATCAGGGTACTAACAACCTGACTGCAAGATGGAAAAGCATCATCGATAAGAATGGAGACTATTTCATTTAATAAATGTTTTGTTTTGATAAATAAGTTGTTCTGGTTTTTTTCATCTAAAAAAGCGACACTAATTTCTTGACGACCTAATACACTGAAGCGTAGTCCAGTCAAATATCTTGCATGTATCATTATCCTCCCACTACGGAACACAGACCAGTCTGTATATACGTATCAAACCAACGTTTGTCACTGATCATACCATAACGAAATCATCTGGACAAAACATGTTAAAACAGTTTAAATATTTACAACACCTGAATTTTATTCACTTCAAAAGTTTTACAAATTCCCGATACTTAATGTATCTTGACATGTTATTCCCGCAACTGAGCTTACCTTGACTACTTATTTAACATGTTGAAATAGGTCGCACTTCTGAACTTATTGTTGCGTCATCGAGATGACATGACTATTCTCACGCCCTCTAGTTTCTAGAACTATCCCGTATCTTGGCGAATGCTCTAGTATTTACTAGATAGGGTAGGCTGGTATATAAAAGAGGGGAATGTAACGTGTGTAAAAAAGATAGTAAGTAATTGATCTGCAGTCAGAAGTATTGTAGACGTTCGTTGTTACAGCGTTT
>NW_013667854.1:201270-202188 GCF_000517525.1 Limulus polyphemus | reverse complement strand
ATGAGGATTGGACTATCTACTACCGAGAAAGTTTGTAATTGATTTTGATAAAATGATGTTTGGGAACAACAAAGGCCAAGTTCGGTAACTGTTAAAAGACAGGTTGAGCTGATTTGGTGCCATCGGGCTGAAGTCAAGCCGACTGAAAAAGTTGATGATGACGAAGTGGAACCAGGTATCGATATCAAGGCAGAACAGGAGAAAGACCAAGATTTGAAGCCAATGACTGATTTCCCAAAAGCAAGTGTTTTGCGCCCTGCTTTGGAGAAGGTGTCTAGTCTAAGCCCCGTGACAAAGCACTATTGGGCGCAATGGGAGCAGTTGAAGCTTGAAAATGGTATTCTTGACCGGAGATGGGAAACTACAGATGGGAAAGTGACGACTTGACAAACAGTTATACCGAGGAAGTTACGGGATGTTGTGCTGCGTCAATCCCATGATAATTTAACTGGAGGACATCTCGAATTCAAAGAGACATTGAGTCACATACGACAAAGATTTTATGTGGATAGGTATGAGGCGAGATGTGGAAGAATGGTGCCGGACATGCAGTACATGTAGTGCTAAAAGGGTACCCAAGCATAAGGGATGCCCACCTTATGAACAGTTGCCTGTGAATATGTCAGAGTTTGTGGAAGTGTTATCGGAAAGGATGGATGATATCTACCATCAAATGCGTTCAAACTTGGAAACGTCTGCTGATTCAATGAAGTTAACTTATGATAAGAGATCTACTGAAGTCAGCTTTGTACCAGGAGACAAGGTGTGGTTGTATAATCCCAGGAAGACCAAAGGGAAGTCTCCTAAGTTGTCTTCTTCATGGGAAGACCCATATGACATAGTGGATCGTCTCTCAGACGTGACTTTCCGGGTAAAATGTGGTCGGTGAGGTAAGCCAAAAGTGGTGTATGCCAAAAG
>NW_013667854.1:195975-200426 GCF_000517525.1 Limulus polyphemus | reverse complement strand
GTAGATAGTGAGTAATTGAACTGCATTCACAGGGTATTGTTGAAGTTAACGTTCGTTGTTCGTTATAGTGTTTCTTTTAGCGCGAATATTGAATTTAAGTGTATCGTAAAGTTGTATTCGGAAAGAATAAACAGTTTTATTAAGTAAGGACTTGTGTCGCTAAAGTTTCGTCGGAGACGTAACAGTATATATGTATATATATATAATCTAAGTCAACTGACCTACTACTAGACTATGTACACTAGATTGGATTTAAAGTAATTGACATTTTTACAACTGATGAACATAGCTTCGATTACATCTGATATAAATTACTTTATCTTTCTTCTCTGTAAGTCTTCTAAACTCGTATGTGTTATTTTGTGTACACTTAACTGTAACAATATACGAGCGAAAGTAAATAAGAATATTTTATTATATGTCAACCACACTACATCTGTCATATCCAGTGCCAACGAGTTTGGGATACGACAGACATAGCAGTGGTTTAGACGCTATTTGTGTTAACTTTCATGAACAACGACTGTTATGGTGTGAACTAGATCAAGTAAAAGTTTATTTAAGTCACTTACAAATTCGATGTTTAGGATTAATAACACGATTATTTATTTATCTTTATTTTCAACACCAGTTATTTATATATCATAATTATTATTTTACGTGATTTAACTTTACTATCATTAGATGAACTGGCGAACCAGCGAGCTAGTTTTCTTTTCCCAGTGGTGACCTGGGGAGAATAATACACCTGTTTATTCCAAGTGATTGTTAGGTCAGAAAATGATTTAATCGTAATGTCCTTCACCTATTTGCACCTGCAGCACGACAGGCCACATTACCGAGCCGGGATAGTACATCCGTATGATACTGCTCTATTGACATCGGTAGAAAAACCAACGACGCCAGGATGTCTGTAAAGCACCTGGGCAGTCATTTAAGGGTGTCTGTGAAAGTATTTCTTGATATATATAGAAAAACCCATAAGGCGTGGCAAGAGCCACTTGAGAAACAGAAGCAACTGGTTGCCAGGGTAACCAGCGGGAAATATTTCTGCCACGATACATGATAATTTAACGCATGGGAATACGAGGCAAGAAGTTGTTAATGTTTACAGTTGTGGGCCACGTGCAAATCATGGTGTCGCCGGACTGTCTGTGGCGCACCTGCAAGCCACTGGGGTCCTTCAGTTTCTCACAATATCGTGTCTCAGACGGTTGCCACTTAAAAGAAAATTACATGCTTAGTTTGGTGTGTACCTTGAATTGTTAATATCAAAGTTCAAAAGACGTTTAAACGGTCTTCTATTCTTCTATGAACAAGAATATATTAACGTGGTTATCTATTATTGCGCCAATTATGCCGCTGTTAAACAGTTTTGCATGGTATACTCCTACGTTTTCTTGACTTTATATGCCTTGTTTCCAACCTAACCCATCACAGAAATCTCCTCCCACCCAAACGCCTCATAACTGAGCTGCCTTGTCAATAATTGTTTTTTTTCTTTGTTGACTTATTGATATTCTCGAAACGTTGCGCTAGCACTGTTATTGCCTTATTCGTTCTTGTATGTCAAATACAAAAACTACATAAAAGTAGGTTTTTGAAAGTTGCGTTGGTCATGAGTGGAATGTACAAATATAGCAACTGCAAGCAAAGGAACGTTGTTGTAAGGTATACGGGACTGTAGTGAACTGTATATTACATAAACATAGCGAACTTCATTAAAAGCTTAAGTACAATTGCACTAGCTATAAATAACAAAACCTTGCGTGTATGTATAATTAGTTATACAAAGAATTATTAATGAACTTGCTGTGTAAATTAAGCGTTTTTGGTTACTGTATCATCTATGAACCAAACGTAACAACAAAGTGACTGACTCGTGGCATGCTTGCGACAGATGTCTACAAACCATGGCTCTTGCGATAACTGTCTTGGTAATAATGACGCTGGTGAAAATGGTACTGGTTAATAATGGCACAGATAAAATAACACTGATAATAACGATTCGTAATTAAGAGTGGCTCTAGTAAAAGTATCTTTGGTAATATTGTGGGAAAATAAAGCGTGATCATTTTTATTACGTAAAAATAATAAACATATCATTTTACTGTACTTTTCTCTTTTGAGAATGAACAGTGTCATTTTTACTGCTTACATTATTACTAGTCCAGTTTTTGAAGTCGAACACAGACTTCTATCAAGAATACCTAAGATTGAATCCCAGCTACTACCAACACAGCAATTTCTATTTCAGGATTTTCCTGAAAATGACAACAGATTAGTAGTCGAAAGGTAGAATACAAACTAGTTAGTAATTAGTGTCTAGCTATGAAAAAAGTTACTAATTAATAATTAAACCTAGATGATCGAACAGGCTATTATAACCAAGGGCTACCATGCTATTTTCCTATTGAGAAGCATGCTATTTGATGATAGAAAATGGTACGTCTCTGTGTACTAAAACATATCAATTCATATAGATGGATGCAAACATATCTACATGTATGCTTTGATATATATTTCTACTGTTTTTCTCGCACACGTATATATGTTATATTTCACGTATATATAGATTAACGTTAACCTCGATGCACATGACCAGCTAGTCTACATAAAAAAGCTTGTTTTCTACTTGACCGTTGTAAAGAATGAATCGTTTACACCTATGATTTAAATTAATTATATAATTACGATAAGGTAATACTGAAGTATGCTAAGATATCAGAGGTGTGAAGTTTCAAGCCTTTTTCAAATGTTATATCGTAAATCATTCTTTACAACTGATTTTACACACATTCTATAAAGTTTCCACTTCGCAATTCGACGTCGTTTCACAGCCAAGTATTTTAAGTTGTCTGATCTTTTTGACGATATTTTATTAAAGTTTGTTTTGGATGCATATATGTATATATTATATCGCAAAATAACTTCAGTCTCGAATACGTCAACGGGTTTCAAAGTATGGTACATTTCACAGATTGATATCATAGCGGGATATTTTGCCTAGATGATGAAACCTAACATTGTGTAGAATGAAAGAGCGAAGAAGAAAACACGTGAAATAGATAAGGACACTTGACATAAGTGTGGTGGCCAAATTAAGACATCCATACCATCATCTGATGAACTCGGAAAGTTCATTTTATTAAAACAAAATAAAATTTTTGGGAAGTTTATTTACATTTGTTCGATTTTAAAGTTGGAGTAGCAATAATGAAACCGTTAGCTTTAATTTTTTTTGTAGTGTCTTTTTTTGGTTTACATCTTTTCATTAGATGAAATCCAGAAACTGGAGTTTTCGAGTTTAACGGCACCTTATGCGCACATGGGTCGGAGACGGGATTGACTGTCACTTTTATAGCGAGCAGACAGCTGAGAGTGCGGAGCTCTGGTGATCAGCGGCACTACGTCACCAGAGAACTAATATCAGTGATACAGGAAGGAGTTGCAAAGTGGGGGTGTTTGGCTAGACATGCAGATTTCACAAGGAGAGATTCAAAGTATAAGGAGCTATTAAAGGCAGCTCAATCTAGGGGGTCTGGGGGCATGCACCCCATAAAATTAATATAATAACATTATTTACAGTTACTATATAAGTCAAATATCTAAAGTGGGGGTTACACCCCCCCTGGTTTCGACGCCTCTGAATGTTGTATTTTTAATCTACTGTTTACGTTTTAAATCATTGTACTTATAAAATTTGTTTCTTGTGTAACGAATTTGTTGTTATATATTTCTTTTAATGTCAACGTTTGCTTGGATTGAGTTTATATTTAAAAACATGCCAAGCTTATAGTGTTAGATATGTATTGCAAAACTCCCGCCTATTCTCCAAAGTTGTAAAAGATTCTGAGAGTAGGAATCAACAATATAGCTATATACGTAAACGTTTAAATATAGCTCAGTATTATTATGTAATCTGAATTTTCTAGAAAACCTTCCCACGCCTATAAATACAACCAACGCGACGCGTCAAAAGGGGAAAGTGTCTATTAGTAGTTCGCTATAATCAGTGTGCTATAAACTTCTAAAGCTACAACAGTGATTTTTATAACGGTTATTAATCGGAAAACTTAAGATATTTGACCAGGAACCTTTACAAAGTTCGAACATTACAAATTATTTAACTTCAGTGGATTCTCATCGGACATTAGTATTTTACGAAAATACTACCTGAGTTCAACGGTGGAAAACCTAGCGTGTGTGGCCAAGGACAAAGCTAGCTATCTTCCCGGGGAATCGCACTTACATCATCTCTTAATTATCTCGCTCATCGTAAAAACCTCGATAAGATATCAAGGGAGTTCCAAACTAGAAAGAAGATTTTATATTGTTTGTAAGTTTGTGAAACTATTGTTTATAAATCTTTGTTTGTAATAAATATTTGTAATAATTGTTACTGTAAATTGTATTGTTGTGTGTATTGTTACGTCTCTGTTTGTTAATTA
>NW_013667854.1:186806-195272 GCF_000517525.1 Limulus polyphemus | reverse complement strand
TATAAGCAGAAAAATAACTTCAGCAAGATTTACATGACAAGACTGTGAAAGGAGGTGTTAGATAAACTGTAAATTACATTCTCAACTTTGTAAAAACGCAAATGTCTGTAGCGACACAGCACAAGAGGAAGTAAAATTGGAGAGTTAAGAACATAAGCAAATGCAAGACTATAACGGTGGGAAGTAAAGGAAACTATATGATTAAAGTGATGACGAATTACGAAGATGTAACATTTTGCATTGTAATGATTATAATATAACAGGATAATCTATGAGACTTTAGTGATCATGATGTATCGAGATGTATGGGAATCATAATGTTATGACGTAATAGGGTCTATAGTATTATAATGGCAATGATTTAATAGGACGAATGGGACTATAATTGCAATGATACCTATAGAACTTTGGTGATAGTTATATAATGTGATATATGGGATTACAATGGAGATATGGAAACACGATGTACGATATTATTGGGTGATGATGTAACAAAATCAATGAGACTATAATTGTGATGATAACTATAGAATTTTGTTAGTAATTATCTAACTGGATATGTGATATTATAATGGCATTATAGTAACATGATCTACGAGATTATATGGTGATGACGTAATCTATGGCATTATAGTGATAATATAGCTCCATATACATGTGATTATATGAAAAATGCTGTAGGACATGATATTCAATACACACAAATAGCATTTCAGGTATATCGTTTACTGATGCAAATTTAGCATAGTTGAGAAGTTCTAGTGGTAAATGAAACGCCAGCAGGCCAGTGATTTTTGGTAGCGAAGATTTAAACATAAAACACTATTTTTACACTATTCTGATCAGAAATACGCAAAAGATCCAGTTAAGAAAAGTGTAAGGAAAAAAAAAAAACATCTGGTGTCAACTGATCTTATCACTTTTGCTAAGCCTAAAAAGCCTCAATACTTCGCCAGTTTAGGAGTTTTACAACAATGCATTGAATAACATATTGTTTTTAGTCATAGGCAAATGTTATCGATCTGCCAGTCATATCCTAATTTTTTTATTTTTTATTTTTGTATTCTAACATGCTTATTTGTCTGGTTCTTTTCTATATAGCCCATAGAATATCCGTACTTTGTATTGGAAAATAAGTTCACAACATTCGCTAAAAACCATTCCAAGCCATAAAGTAACTGCTCTATAACTCCTTTTCTATATTCATTTTTACTGACTTGACAACGTTGTGGAGTCTAGAAAACAGTTGTTTTCATTGTAATCTGTCCGAGTGCGAATGCGGGAGAAAAAGAACTGAGCGGTTGAGAACTGATATCTACTTTCTTGCTGT
Organism: Limulus polyphemus; assembly: GCF_000517525.1. NCBI lineage: Eukaryota > Metazoa > Arthropoda > Merostomata > Xiphosura > Limulidae > Limulus > Limulus polyphemus. The sequence goes on along the minus strand of NW_013667854.1, from coordinate 193,942 downwards.
GTTTTTAAACTAACACCATATCATGTTTTTCACCAAATTATAATTGCTACTTACAAGAAAGCCATGCCTTTAAACTAATGCCATATCCTGTCTTTAACCGAATGAGAATTGTTACCTATCTGAATTTAAACTAATGCCATATCCCGTCTTTAACCGAATGAGAATTGTTACCTACCTGAATTTAAACTAATGTCATATCCCGTCTTTAACCGAATGAGAATTGTTACCTACCTCAATTTAAACTAATGTCATATCCCGTCTTTAACCGAATGAGAATTGTTACCTACCTGAATTTAAACTAATGTCATATCCCGTCTTTAACCGAATGAGAATTGTTACCTACCTGAATTTAAACTAATGCCATATCCGTCTTTAACCGAGTGAGAATTGTTACCTACCTGAATTTAAACTAATACCATATCCCGTCTTTAACCGAATGAGAATTGTTACCTACCTGAATTTAAACTAATGCCATATCCCGTCTTTAACCGAGTGAGAATTGTTACCTACCTGAATTTAAACTAATGCCATATCCCGTCTTTAACCGAGTGAGAATTGTTACCTACCTGAATTTAAACTAATGCCATATCCCGTCTTTAACCGAGTGAGAATTGTTACCTACCTGAATTTAAACTAATGCCATATCCTGTCTTTAACCGAGTGAGAATTGTTACCTACCTGAATTTAAACTAATACCATATCCTGTTTTTATAGACAGATATAGACTTTCAGTTTTATTATACAAAAAACTTTTCACACTTATATGTTAGTTGGTATTATAAAATTACTAATTTATTTTTTACTCTGCTCATTGTGTATTATATTAATATTAATGTCAGAGGCAATGATGAGGAACCACAGAACCTGATTGGAAAATAGCCGTTATGTCTGTTTAACAAGACAAGAAATAAGTTTAGAGTTGTGTCTTTGCAGCTCTTCCCGCGACATGGATGGACTTGGCTCGACTCGTATTCATTTATAAGAAAGGTTCTATAAATATGATGAAAGTTACTTACACCATACAATGTCAATGACGAATGTCATCACTTTATGTAACTTAAAGTGAAAGTATGTTTTTGTTACAAGCTCAAAATATTAGGATTCCTCGCATTAACAGGTTTATGTTATATCCTTAAAATGTTATATTTAGAAATGCATAATATATGCAGTTTTATAAACTGTCATCATACGTATCAGTTTTATGTTGGACATTACCCAACAACAGCTGTATGCATCTTATATTGAATCTGGTGTCTGTCCGAGCGTTCGTCTGTCTCTCGTTTACGGCGGCTGCGTTTGAAAAGCTGTACATGCAGGTAAAGCTCAACATTCACTTTTGAAATGACGGGAGTACAGGCATGAATAATGTTGATGCTAAATTCTAATTCACGAGCAGGATATTTTACACTAAATTGTTAGAAATTAATCACACTATCATTCACATTTCAAAATATGGCGTAACTTAAAGAATACAAATGTAGATTTACCGTATGTTATTGTTGAGTGGCTCTTAGCATGACTGAAATACTCAACAATTACTTTACGCGGTGAGCGGTATAAGTAACTGAGAGATCTGGATCAGAGTGAAACCAAGAGTGCAACACAATTAACCTTTTTAAAGTCCAAGAAATAATATAAATTGGTAGATTAACTTGCACTTTTCCCGTCACTGGGGACGGGTATTTTTGCTAGATTAAGATATTGTGTTTATCTAAGAAACGAGGGAATTCCCTCAAACTGTGGTAGGTGAATTGGAAGTAAAGGTGAATACATTTTGCTGCTAGGTTAAAGATTTTTAAACTGATTTGAGACTGGCGACCTCATTAACCTTCGTTTAGCCTTACTTTGTTGAATTTGCATTATAACTATTAAAACATAGTTTAAACTTAATTGATTTAAAAAGTTTGGTAAGAGGTCTCGATACAGCCATAAGTTGATACTGCTAGTATAGCTAATACATCATTAATGTTCGTACTGTTTTATTTTTTCAAAATTAATTATTGTGTTAGCTATTAGCACACAGAAACAACTAAAGGTCTGATTATAAAAATAATTCTAATATCATCATGTATTCAAATAATATAAGTGTATATCTTAAATTTGGCCTTGTTATCTCAGTACTTTTGTATTCCATGGAAATCATATTTTAAAGTTTATTGCGCATCAATAGAAATAGAAAACAATACTCAGTTGATTTATTTATGCTGCCAACATTACAAAGCTAAGTTTGAATATTTCTGAAAATAATGTTGAAATGTTTTTGCGGGTCTTAAAATATTATAATGCTTTGGACAAGAGTGAACAGTGAAATAAAACTAATCACACAGATGCGAGAGTAAATTGGAACTGATTTTGGTTTTCAGAGCTGAAGTGCAAATTGTTTATAAATTATATCTTTATATTAATGTATACAATTTTTTTTGTAAATTAATATCTTTATATTCATTCTTTATATTAACAGTTTTTTATTGGTAAATTATTATCTATATTATTCCTTAAGCAAACTTATATACCAATTATATACCAATTTACAGGAGAATCTGAGGTTACACAGTAATAACATTTAAAGTGTCCTATCTAAGAAAAAATGACTAAAAATGACTGTGGAATTCAAAAAACAAAACAAAGCTCCCACAAAGCGGGTTTAAAAACAAAACAGAATAAGCTACTTATTGACCTTTTGAAAGAATTGGTATTAAATAAATAAAAAACAGTGAGATTGTAAGTGTATAATTAATAAAAACAGTGAGATTGTAAGTGTATAATTAATAAAAACAGTGAGATTGTAAGTGTATAATTAATTTTGAAGATAACAAAATTATGCATTAGTTTGTATCACGTAAAATAGATATCCCAGACTTCAATTAACGTTCTGGTATTGATATCTATGCCTTCTATAAGGCCCTGTAGAAGTGAAATGTGGATGATAAAAAAAAAGGCACGATTGCTTAAACAGGTTTTACGGGACGTCTTTCTGAGTTAAGAAAAAAAAAACGTGTTTATTCAGCTCTCTGTTGTGATACGTTAATCTGTTCGTTTGAGGCTTCTCTCGCTGTGTCCTGGAATGCATGTCTTAGGCATATCACTGTTAAATAGGAAAATCCTGTTGGTTTCTGATATATGCAGTTGTTCTTTGTGGTAGGAGGAGAAAATAATGTTATGAAAAGCACGTGCATGACTTGCAAACCGGATTGAATATTCTCTTCAGGTTCTGTCATAGATTCGTAAAATCTTTGACCTCGGTCTAAAAATAAGGAATATGGGAGGAGAAATTGCGTTACAAGACTACAACCAGTCAATACATTTTAACACCGAGGATTGTTAAAATATCGCAGCCATACCAACTATCATTCATGGGGTTCCATAGAAATATTTTCGGGGGGGGGGGTTAAACATGTATGTAGGAGATCAACTTTTACGGTGTAAGTCAACAGACTAAAACAATATGTGTTATGTGTGCTAAAACGCAAAAAGAAATTTACATTTGCAATAAAAATTATTAAGAATATTTTAGTTTAACAACGATGTTAAGTCTACATCGTAATACGTGCTATTTTTGTGAAATGTAAGGACGAAAATGCCCCCTCTTACCCCTTCCCGTGGGCGCCCATGCAACTATGTGTTATAACGCTAATGAGAGGATTATTTTGGTGTACAGAAGTTTTAGACTAAAACATTATAAAAGTTTTAAAATAGACCATGCACTTTTAAATAGAATTTTAAGAAACATTGAAGTACAGTTGCCAGAATACATTTTTTTTGTAATTTAATTAGTACATTCAACAGCTTAAAATTAATAAGTAGTTCGTTTTAACATGTTACAGCAATATAAAATGTTTCAGTGGAAATATGACAATAAGCCTATTTCCCATCTATTTTCCTTTCAAACGTACAAATGTAAGCTATAGTTTTAATATAATTTATATCTGTTTGCTAGAGAGAGATGATAATGATGATGACGTAATGATCTAGAAATTTTGTATAGTATGCAGAAATAAGAATATAAAATAAAGACCTGAAGCAGTGAATTAATGAATTATTCAGTTCAATGTTGGTTGGTAACTTAAATTAATGTCTACTGGTTTGTGATTTAGTTAGTAAGCTAGTCATTCTGCATGATTGTTATCGGTCGTTTAACGAGGAAATTCTGCAAGTAAGTTTATATGTAAGTCAGTTTCGGAGTTTCTTTTGAAAGTTTTTGTGAAATTAGGCCTACAAGTGTACATAGCCTGTAGCAGACATGATTGAAAAATGAATTAATTCGTTATCGTTACCCGAATTGAACTTCGCATTATTTTACCAAATAATCCAAAAGAACCAGTCCAATCATAAAACACGTTACAACGATACTTGTAAAATTTCAATGTGAGCTAATTTATTGTTAAAATACATTTTTATTAAGCATGAAATCTCTGATAATACAAGAAGTTTTGATATAATAGAAAAAGCATTATTCACTAACTGTAAAACAAGATGGAAATATAAAAAGATTGTTTGGAAATAAGCACAAAGCTACACTACGGGCTATCTGTGCTCTGCCCACCGCGGATATCGAAACCCGGTTTCTAGCATTGGAAGTTCGCAGATATACCGCTGTGCTACTGGGGGGGGGGGGGGCGATATAAAAGATGTGGTTTTCGTATCTTAAAATAGAACCGGTAACATATTCATTGGACTGTTAACAAGGAAGAAATAATAATTTCCTCGTGAGTTATTTCGTTTGTAAACTTATGACAAACTGTTATTCATTATCAGAGCTTAAGTTATGTCTTGTATGAGAAAAACTGAGCTGCCTGTCACTTCACTTCTGAATAGGCCTTACTTCTGTTTTTTGTTTGCTTGTTGTTAAGCACAAAGCTACACAATGGGCTATCTGTGCTGTCCCAACCACATGTATCGAAACCCGTTTTTCAGCTGCGTGCTTCTGTTTTATGAATGGAATTGAAATATTTGTAGTAAATTTCACTGATAGTATTGTTTGTTTGTTTGTTTTGGAATTTCGCGCAAAGCTACACGAGGGCTATCTGCGCTAGCCGTCCCTAATTTAGCAGTGTATGACTAGAGGGAAGGCAGCTAGTCAACACCACCCACCGCCAACTCTTCACTGATAGTAAACTAGTCGCTTGAGAAATGTGGTAAACATTTACTACTAGTCTTACTAGTAACATTTGTTCAAGTTAATGTTTAAAATATTTTTGATTTCTTGTTTTTATTTGTCTCATTCTTCTTTCGGCAAGATTTTTTTTACGTAAACAAAATATTAAGAATTTTAGCACTTTAGAAAATCATCTGTTATACCAACATATGTTTTACAGAAAGTTATTTGTTATACCAACGTGTTTTATAGAAAATCATCTGTTATACCAACATATGTTTTACAGAAAGTTGTTATACCAACGTGTTTTATAGAAAATTATCTGTTATACCAACATATGTTTTACAGAAAGTTATTTGTTATACCAACGTGTTTTATAGAAAATCATCTGTTATACCAACATGTGTTTTATAAATAATTATCTGTTAATTAAACGAACAGATGATATGACAGATTTCTTTTCTTTTCACCAAAGGCCATGGATTGTATTTTCAATTTTACCTTTGGTGAAAAGAAATCTGTAAAATCATCGTTAAAGTGTTAGTCTACTGTATAATACTGAATAATTATTTGGTGCCATAATATTAATCACACAGTTAAATTTACTTAGGCTGCTAAGTGCGGAGTTAAAAAGGACTTAAACACTTCATTTATAGTTCATGTAAGCTATTCTATTTTCCGTAAATGTTGGGCAATTCTACTGCAAAATTTGCATCCATGAGAACCATAAGATGCTACAATTTGTTGGTGGCTATATAATATGTTTATTGTACTGTTAATTACATGCTATGCTATGCAATTGTTAATGTTTTTCTCCTGCTCAGAAAATTACATTTTATGTTTCAATCAAAATATTCAACGTTGTTTTGTCAGCGACAGGATTAATGGATTTTATAACAAATTCCTGTCTAGATGGCAGTGTAAGCACATTTAAAGATTTGTCAGACCCTGAGGATTTGACAGTTTAAAGTAGTTGTAAGATATTCATACTTATTAGAGCCGTACGAGGTTACCACCTTTTCTTAATTCTACACTTTGTGACTTTATATTGATACTGAATTCAATAATTGGATAAAAATTGGCAATTGTATAAGTAAACTTTCTGTTCCGGAAATAGTGTAATATTGTGGTTTCTCACAGTTCTTGTAACAAGATACATAGTTGAGAAGAGCAGGTGGTACGTAGTGGGGAGTTGGTTCGGAACTTTGTACAAATTCGTTTTGACAAATGTTACATCCCACTCGTCCTCCTTCCACGTGCACTGTTTCTGTTGTCGCCTTTGTCGTGCACTGTTTCGCGCCAGTCTAAACATGAAGGGCTTGGAACGAGTATTCAGCTTGTGACGTGGGAGTGTGGCGCCAAGCCTGTCTGCAACCCAGCTGGATGGATGACCTTTGACCACCTGTGACTTTATCATTCCTTAAAGAATTAATTTCTAATACTATTTGAATTTCCCTTGAATGGATAAAAAGTAAAATGTATGCTATAGCAAGGGATTACCTAACCAACCAATATTAAATTATTGAACCAAAGTAAAGTATACAACTATAATTGAAAATGTATTTTGCTGTCTGTATGATTCTCAAACTTCACGTGTTCTGATACGTGGATGTTTAAACGTCTCAATTTTGAAATGATTGACAGTTTTATAATACACGCTCAATTATAATACAATGAAACTTGCAATGTCATTTTAGGTACAGGAATCAATGACAGTGCATAAAGTAACTTCTTTTTTTATACGTCTCTTAAGTAAAGCTATAACTAACTTATATTAAAAACACAGTGTGTAACGTCACATCACGCTTGATTTCTCAAAATAGGTGGTGTCATAAAAGCCAAAATGCATTTATCCAGATAGAATAGTTCAATTAATGTCTGTCCATTTTAGTGACGGGCTGTAAGGGGGCCGTGAGGGGGGCGTGAAACATTATAAGTGTAGTTGTTTGTTTTGGAATTTCGCGCAAAGCTACACGAGGGCTATCTGCGCTAGCCGTCCCTAATTTCGCAGCGTAAGACTAGAGGGAAGGCAGCTAGTCAT
>NW_013667854.1:183127-185846 GCF_000517525.1 Limulus polyphemus | reverse complement strand
ATCTTCAAAATAAGGGTGCGTCTTATACACCGGTGCATCTTATATTCCGAAAAATACTGTACTCCACGAATTCATTTCATGAATGATTTTAATTTTGATTGGCTAACAAAGGAATTACCAACGTTTGTCTGTACTTTTCTGCCTCTTTGTTGGTCAAGCTTGATTTCGCGAAATTTCAGTTAGCTATGAAATGTGAGGTTAGGGTATACTATAGGGTGGGGGTGGTAGTACTTGCTCCGTCATTTTTGACGGGCTATACGCTAGAATATATATAATAGCCAAATGTCTGTCTGTCTGTCACTCTCTATATCTCAGAAACAGTTACTTTTATTTAAAAAATTGTATATCAAAATGCTTATTTTTAAGAGTACATAACAGGAAAATTATTCACTATTTGCAATTCCTGAAATTTTATATCGATATCAACATCGATCGACAGTGATCGTCAGTCTTGGTATGCTTGGTGTGCTGAACGGTCAGTCTGAGAAAAAAACTTATTAAGAACAAAAATATTTCTTTTTTGAGAGAGAATTTCACGAAAAAACAAAAACGAGACCTCTTACGTCGACTGATTGAAAGAAATATTTCGAAGATAGAAGCATGAACGCGGAAACGCATAAAGAGAGGAACGTGTTTGAGTATATATTTGTTGTTCGGTTTATATATATATATATATATTCATATCGGCATGATGTTATTGTACTATGTCAAATAACTTGATTTTGAATTGAACTGAATATCTCCCCTTTGACACTTCGTATAGAAATGACAACTGTGAAAAAAAAAGCGACCACTTCGGTAACAGTTTTTGCTTGCGCTCACTGAAATGATAAGGAAAGTGACATCTATCGAAAACAAAAGGGAATCGTCAATAGCCACGGCTGTAATTAGATCTCAAATCGGTCAAGAGAGGGAAGCTATGAGCTAAAATTTGTATTTGAAAAAAAACAACAAAAAAACACTGAGCCATTCTATGCGCCGATATGCCGCGGCAAAAAGAAAAAAAAAATCCAGCAGCTACTTAGCGAAGCTGAACGCTCTAATGTGCTGGATACATCCATTGCACTGAAAAACAGACACTTTTGCCAACAGTGCATCGTATTTAGTGTCCTTTGGTTAAAAACAAACGCAACGAAATTTTCATTATTGAAATAACACATGAAATGACAAAAGACGGTTGTAAATGACCACTAGACAATCATATTGCATATACGTTTTGATCCAAAGGATTGGGTTGACTACATATTTTATATTTGCTCATTGGTATTTTAAGAAAAATACCGTTGAATTGTTTCAACAGGACTTCTGTTAGTACTGCAATATTTCTTTAAAATTAGTTTGATTAACAGAGTTGATTAAAATGTAAACATATTTGTTATATTTAATTTTATTATTTCTCAATTACTTATAATATTTTATTTTTTATGCAGATTATACTTACATTGTTAGGTTAGCATTGGAACTTAGGCCTAACTAAAATCTCATCAAGGTTTTTTTACACTTGAGTATTGAATTTTTTTTAAGTCTATATCAGTTTCAAACGTTTCATTTTTCAGCTGTCGTGTTTCGAAAATACTACACAAAGGAAGGGAAGAAATTTTAAAAACTAACAATAACAGAAAAAAAGCAGTCACAATATTAAAAAACACCAGAATAATTGAGTAAATCCACATTTTATTCACGATGTTTTTAATCTAACGTACAAAATAACTAAAATTCTCAAACTACTCAAAACAACAAATAACACACATTAAGCGAATAATATTTATATTATTTGAGTTGTATGTGAGTCGTTGGGTAGTCTAGTAATTAGCGTGCCTGGATAGTGAATCTGATGGTTCTAGTTCGTGTCTCATTTCCGCAAAAACGCACTCCGCATTTTAGGACCAAGGTTACGCTTCAAGAGTGACGGCCAAGTCCTACTATTCGATAAGGTAATTCCTGTGGGCTTTGTACAAAATTTCTAAACAACGAATAAACATAACGTGTGTGGATGTTTTTGACATAGTTTTTTACGTTTAGAAGATTTATGTAAAACTACTAAGTGAACACTTTTCATTTAATATTATTTACACTATATATATATGCGCAGTTTTGATAACATGTTTACCAACTGAAACACGCCCTGCTTGGTACGTAACATTATGTGTGTAGTAAACAGCTGTATTGGCTAGTTCGATTCATACTGTACGATATTATGAGCAACTGAGTAACTGTATTTTAGATTGTATAGTACGGTTGTAAAGTATACATCATAGCAATAGAAGAGGCAGCTGTATTCCCTGTTTCCCATTTGTGTTATCATATGTAATCCAAAAGATGGCTCGGACGGTTATATATTATTAAAATCAGGGTTCTTACAGCAAAGTCCCTGCCTGATGTGAATAGATCACAAAGGGAAGAGAGCCGTCTTGTATGAAGATAATGATAATATACATATTAATGCACGCGCGTATCTATAACTATCTGTATATCAAGCAGTCTTGATTTGTTAACCTTTTGTTTTTGGAGTTTTAATATTTAGGTAACTTCTGGTTAAGGAATGTTCGAGCCAAACGGACAACACACCGAATAACTCCGACAACACAGAAAGTGCTTGATTAATAATCACTGAAATCATGTCATTCACTTCGTCGAGAGCAAAACCTCAGAATTTGGAACCGTATCCAGATTTATTAAAAACTTGCTGAAACAAAGTTTATCTTTTTTATAAACAAAC
>NW_013667854.1:179448-182127 GCF_000517525.1 Limulus polyphemus | reverse complement strand
AATTATCTGTCTCTATATCTCTATTATCTGCTGTTATATCTCCGTCTTTATTGGCCGGGCTTATATAACAAAAAGATGGCGCCTAGAAAAGACTAGAGTTGCCAGGAATAGTCATGATCCTTCTAGAAACCCCTGCGCGCATGCTTCCAGCGTCGCGTGACTTCCGCTGTCGTAACATCTGTTTAATACGCTTACAATTTGCATGAAAGAATAATTGTTTTCATACATACTTTGTGTACCATCTTTAAGGTGTATATACATTCACAGATACTCGCAGTAGGCGGAGCACAGATATCCTATCGTGTAACTTTGTACTTACTAACTAATGAATTCCAACCTATATTCCATAACCATAAGAACCTGATCAGTTAGAAACATATTCTGAGCATATTTCTTTAACTGATGTCTAAGCGCTGTTGCATACGAATTGTTCTGAGCGAAAACTTGCACAAATGTTTGAACTTTTACTCATGATTATTCTCATTTATTCATCGGTTAAGTTAATTAATTATTTACTAAATCTTCTCAAGGTGGTCTTTTTTATGCCATAGGTAAAAAAGAGGGAATCCTCAATAGCCGCGGCACTTGAAATCCTTTTAGGCAGGATTAGAGTAAATTAATCTATGAGACCTTGGACGCAGTCAAATATACCAATCGAAAGAATTTGACCTCCTGAGTCCTCTAATCAGCCAAGAGATGACGGAGGTGTGAGTTAAAAGTTTGTACTTGAACAAAATAATAACAAACAAACTCAGAGCCGTTCTATGAGCCGCTATGCCGCAGCTAAAAACACTCTCTTACGTAAGTAATCTCCAGTTAAGTTTTGTATATGTGTTTGTACTTCATATAGCAAAGCCACATCGGACTATCTGCTGTGCCCACCGAGGTCAATCGAGCCCCTGATTTTAACATTGTCAATCCGTAGACTTACCACTGTCTCACCGGGGACCACGTTTTGTAACATCAGTTATTTATTATAATTTGGCTGCATTCTGTTCCATTTCTGAAAATTCACAGACAGAGATTAACATTGCATTTTGTATGACTATACGCCTATGTACACGCTAAAAGCATAAATGCTGATAAATATATTATTTTTTTAGCATAATTTCATGATGTTGTAAGGTAGAAAAACATATTAATTCAAAATTAGGTAACGAAAATACATAAATAATAATTTTTTTGCACACTTTATAAATATGCTTTCTGATGAATCTAAGGGCGTAAGTTTGGACTTAGATAATTTTTTACAAATCTGTATATATTTCAAATATTGATTAAAAAATTTCCAAACCGTGAATTAATAAATGGCGTTTCATATACCAAGAATTTTCCAAAGTTTATTAATGTAAATAAAATTAATTTTGTTCACGATGTGCTACAGATGGCAGCACATTACGGATTTTAGATGTTCAGTATAAATAAAATAGACCAGTAATGATTTTATATCGACCACTATCTGATACATATTTATAAACCTACCCGAACTTTTATATTTTATAATCAGACATAATAATGTAATCATTAATTTGAGATCTTAAGTTCAATAACAGCTGTGACCGTCAGAGGTATGTATCTTGTATCAATTCAGGCCGAAAAGCAATTACATTAGTAAATCGAATACCTAATACTTAACAACATGAAGAAATAAAATTATAGATTTATACATATGCGTATGAGAAATCAAAATGTAATAAAACAAAGCGATAATAAATTTCCAATATTCTGTGAACTAAACTTGATAAATCTTTCGACGATAATAGCTAGAAAGCGAGGAAATTTGAAGTAACAAACAAACGCAAGTGGTAATATCAGAAAATAAATAATTATATAAATATTGAAATGGTTATTTTGGAGTTGGAATTTAACACAGAAATAATAAGGTGATAATAAAAAATACATAAGTAAAAACCAACAAACAAACTATAACCGTATTGTGGGCTGCAAAGTTTTGTAGTGACGTCAATAAATTTCTGCTGAAATGATGTATAGAGATAATCTAAAACGTACGTAAGAACTATGAAAATGATGTTTTATTCGTGTAGCATAATTATGCATAAATATCTCTTCACTTTGGTTTGAATAATTCAATCATAAATTCGGGTTATGATGTTTGTTTATTACTTTGCTGGCGCCATCTAACGAGTACTTATCATACCTCATGTGAAATATTAGTTGTGAGAACACAGGTTCTAAGAACTAAAAGTCAAAGACATTCTGCTTCTTCTTTTTTTTTTTATAAGCTCAGTGGTAGAGCACTGGTCTCGTAAACCAGGGGTCGTGAGTTCGAACCTCACTGGTGGCGTGATACAATAACGGTGTTTAAGTTGCGAGGTTTCTTTGTATTAAATTTTGTTAAAGGATTTAAAAGTGTGTAGCATCAATAAAAATTACTTTGATCATCCGCCGTCAACGAAAGCACTTTTTAATTATCATTAACCACGGTAGAGGTTAATAATAGGATCACACATGTGTTCTTCTTTATTATTTAATATTGTTGCGTCATCGAGATCACGTGACTATTCTCACGCCCTCTACTTTCTAGGACTATCCTGTACTTTGGCGAATTCTCTAGCATTTACTAGATATAGGGTAGCCTGGTATATAAAAGAGGGTGACAACGTGACGGCAAGGTAATGTGTGTGTAGATAGTGAGTAATTGAACTGCAGTCAGAAGTA
>NW_013667854.1:167089-178614 GCF_000517525.1 Limulus polyphemus | reverse complement strand
TTTCAAGCGGTGGGGGTTGGCTGGATTGTGGAATCATCGACTGTCTCTAGCTGTGAAGTGTGGCTGGATTGTGGAATCATCGACTGTCTCTAGCTGTGAAGTGTGGCTGGATTGTGGAATCATCGACTGTCTCTAGCTGTGAAGTGTGGCTGGATTGTGGAATCATCGACTGTCTCTAGCTGTGGAGTGTGGCTGAATTGCTGAGAGAGAACTTTACCACCGATTATATAAAGAGGAGAGAGATAAAGCTGATATATTGAGAAGTCTTGAAATTCACTGTTTCAATATGGACTTGTTTGGATGTTCCGGGTTATAATCAACTTTAACATTTTACACTACCTGTTCACTTCATATTAACAATCATTATCATTGTGGTGTAAAAAAGTAGATGTTATATCTAAATGGGTGTGTAAATAAACAGTTTTTATATATTTTATGTACAAACTCTTTTCGTTTGGCATATCTCTTAATAATAGTAAAGTACAAATTATTGGATTTCAATTGAAATAATTTAGATGTTATATATGATATAGATGAGAACCCATTTAAATGCCTGACTGAAGAAAACGATCTTGGTATAATGGTGAACAAGTTATTCATGTTATCAAGGCTGTGCTCCGTTTGTAGTAGTAAAGCTAATAGAATTCGATGAATTTGTAGACATGCTGATTACAAGTCAAAAGAGATATGTATTTTTTCTGAAGCTCCCAGGATCAATTGAAAATGTTAGTATCATAAACATACCCAATAACCGAATGATTTAAAAAAAGTGAACTTTCCATCATAACGGGTAAATAGCCAATGACCAGTGTAAGGACATTATAAGTACTTGGTCATTGTAACATACCTAAGACATCATGTATTTCTAACAACATGACCTAAAGTGTGAAACATTGTAGTGTGTGCATGTGATGTGTAAGGGATGAGAATCAAAGAAAAGGAGTAATTTTGAAACAAGAACTAGTTACACTGATATGTGTTTGTGCGAGAAGTATTGTCTAAAACAATTAGAAAATTTAGTTACAAAAGCACTTAATGATACAAGAACTGGAAGAGTGAAAAATCAATAAGAAATGAAATAATTGAAACACAATTATAATACTTATATAAAATTGAATTTACTAAGATTATTCCATTAAGGCTTTAACTTTAACTTACACGATAGGCCCCGGACTTACACTGCTAGAAACCTGGTTTCGATACCCGTGGTGGGCAGAGCACAGATAGCCCTTTGTGTAGCTTTGTGCTTAATAATAAACAAACTTACACAATAGAGCATCACCAGAGGTGGCGACATGTACTAACGACGCGGTGAAGTTCCAAAATGATTTTGATATAATGTATTCAACTCTCTATATTGGATCCAGTTCACACCATGAACATATCAAAATTACTCCTAAGTTTCAAAATGTCTATTGAACAGAAAGTAATAATCATTTCTTAGACATGTGTGTGTGTGTGTGTGTGTGTTTACAGTTGTATAGACATAAGAATAGAAAAAAGTTGAAGGGGAGGGAGGCTGAAGAGCTGAGAATGGAATGTGATTTCATAGTGTTTCCTGCATTCAGACAGAATAAGTGCAACGTTATATAATGACACAGTCTTTTAAATGGATAACTTATTTGCTAGACAAAAGAAGAAATATCGAACAAACCTGAATAATCCTTCTCCCAATAGCAGTACAATTTAAATAAGAAAGTTGTGAAGGTTGGAGGTACTTGTTGACAAATGACAACTGAATGATGGAAAACTGTACAAAAATAGAATACTATTAAATGTTTTGTTAATAAATATGAAATCACACATTCTATCGGATATTCTTATCATTATTTTTGAAACAAGACATATGCAGTCATCCTTTGAGCAATTAATGTAGCTTTCTCAATTACAACCGGGTATTTTGAAACATTATTCAACTGTTTTTTGACTCTTATGATAGCTTAGCCATTCCTTTTAATAATGGTCTTTTAAAGCTAACATCTCGTCACAGCTGATATACTTGAAATAGACTTGGAATATTTCAACCCGAATAGTACGAAGGTTAATCGATCAGGTAGAGATCGAAAAGATCTAGGTATAGCTATCGCTAATTTTGAAATACTAAAAGAGGGAAGGTTGTCAGCCAGTAGCACCTACCGCTACAAGGGCTTTGAACGAAATAAGTATATTAATTGTAATTTTTATGATGCATCTATAGCTTAAAGTGCATATAATATTCAGCAGTATGACGTCTCGAGCCCCAGACCCTTTAATAACCTACCAGCTCTATCGTGAGTCTCCTGGTGGTACAGCAATAAAGTTACAGACATATGACGCTAAAAGTCAGAGTTCGATTCCCAGCAGTGGATATAGCAGATAACCTAATTGTGGTTCTGCTCTATAATAAAGAAACAAACAATCTATTGTGAGCAATGATATGTTTATTGTAGATATAATTATTCATAACAAAAGTAATTTTAAAAACAGTTCAATCCTTTTTTTTAAGAAAAATATTTACTGAAGGCTTTTAATTAGTAGTTTAAATAAGTTTATAATTGTGTTCATATTTTATATCATGCGCAACTACAGACGTTTACTTTGGCCGTAACTTGAATTTTTGTGCTTGAAGCTCCAGGTGTGCTTAATATTTCTTTTGACAAGCGAGGATAAAGGCAGTTTAAAAGCTCAAATGACTCACTGCTATATGCTTCGAGTTTACTCTGTACAAACAATTAGAAAATTACTTTTTCATTGTGAATCACACGATATACTTTACTTATAGTGAAAGTGATCTTCTTGTCAAGTTACAGAATAAAAATCTAGCTTTAGTGTTTAAACAAGTAATTAGAATCTTGTTGCAAAATAAATAAATTATACACAAGGACATTTTCAGCAATTTTTGATGAAAACAGAAATAATTTATGAAAGTGCTTTTATTAAAGCTTACTACGACATTTCGAAAGTGTTTAATTTTACTTCTAATCAAAAATCTAACTCATAAGCCACCATAGCTCAGTGGTAGAGCACTGGTCTCGTAAACCAGGGGTCGTGAGTTCGAATCTCACTAGTGGCTGGGAAAATGTGGGATTATTATCGTTTTCGGGGAAGATCCATCATGTCAAAGAAAAGGACAATGAATTTTCGTGTTTATTTTTTTTTAATTTCAAGTCAACCACTGCTGGACTTTAAACAATACTAGGTTGAGAACGTAGAAATAGCTTTATATTCTGTTTTCGTTGTTTACAAATTCTTCAAATATCTATAAAATATCAAGACAAAAAGCAACATCTTATGGAGACAAGTATATAATTTATTGCCACTGTGAACTCTGCAGTTTATCAGAGCTAAGTCCATTTCTAAAATGAATTCTGATTGGTAGAGGCTACTTAATTAAATATATATGTATATATAGGCTGCATAAATCCGCTAATGGATTACTCTTTTTATAAAAATGTATTTATTAGCCTATAGGGAATTATTTTGGCATCTTGACAAAACAGAAAAAGTGTATGGCGAATGTTATTTTGCATATTGCAAGGAAAGCACCGAGGGTTGATTATTCTGTAGAGTCTGGATACCTACACAACAAGGTATATAAACAGTCCATTGTAATAGAAACAAGAAATCAGAGCTTTGTAATACTGTAGTATTACAAGTTGCTACTGTTTTCTTTTTCCACAGTTTCTGGTTGTTACACCAGAACAGCCCCCCTCCAGTGGCACAGCGGTAGAATCCGGGTTTCGATACCCGTGGTGGGCAGAGCACAGATACCCCATTGTGTAGCTTTGTGCTTAATTACAAACAAACAAACAAACAAATACACTAGAATAAGGCTTTTATGAACCAAAGATTACATCTTCTTACACAAGAAGTGTAAAGGGAATACAATTTACTTTTTACTTTAATTGAATTACGAATGGGATTATCACATCCGTCTTAAGAATAAATATTAAATCGTTTAATAGAAAAAGATGCTTACAATTAGTTTTTTGAACTTCTAATGTTTATTCGTTTAGTTTTTTGCTTTTTGATGTACAAAAAAAATTCGATGTCCAAAATATCCATTTGTGAAACATGTTATTCATTCAATGGCATCATTATACTCATGAATTACTTTTACACTTTTGTCTTCGTGTTTTGTCAGGTTTGGAAATATTGAACAGCTACTTCAATGTGTATAAAAACTGAAACCCTTTGATTTGGCGCATGATGTGTCACATCTAAAGCACAACTCCAACAACAATGAAAAATAGAAAGAAATGACTAGATACTGCGTATGAAGTCGTATGAATACAAAGCATTATGATAGTGTGTGAAGCGCCAGTGGTTAGGGTATGCCCCTGGATATTTGAGCTGATTGGCCGCCCCAGAGGGATGGGAGAGGGTAAAGACCATGATATCATAGAGTCATGCACCAGAGATGAATCTGTCATAGTTCCAGGGGCACAGAGGACGTGGCTGTCTTAGGTGGATGGGTGACATCATAGTTCCACGACGTGGCGCCAGAGAGCGAGTTGCTATAATCATAGTTCCATAAAATGGCACCAGATGACGCGTTGGTATGATGAGTACACAGATAGTTTGCAAGCGAACCTTTTTGGTAAAATATGTCATATCTATTGTGTAATGATATGTATGAGACTAAAGTCATGTCACAATTTTAATGATTCAATTTTATGTATTAAATATTTGTTGACAAATTAGAAAATTTATTACACTATAACACGTAATCTTAATAATAGCTCATCAAAGCATCAAATACATTTTCACAAGTAATGATAGCTCATAATTATAATTAATTATAAATCAGATGATTATTCTTTCACATGTAAAATATTTACTGTTTATCATTACAGCAACAATGTAAAATTATAAACTTGACAAGCACAGTGAAACGTTTATTAACAAAACTTCAAGATACACAAACATACCATTTAAGTAAACACCTTAACTTATAAAATACTGAATTAGCTTTCACACAACGTTTGCACATTATTTTCATGTTATTATTTCAGTTAGAGTTAATATTTTATATCAGGTCTTTGTACAATATAAAGGATGTAAAATCTGTTAAATACTTTGATGTTACGTCACTCTATCATTGGAACAATACGACAAAAGGTGTGGTCTACAAGAAAAGTCACATCTATCATTTTACATGAAATAAGTTTATGAAGAATGTTCATAAAAATTCACATCAAAACCACGTCGGTTAGATTTATCTTCAGAGACCACTGGGCAAAAACGATTCTTTTTATAATTAAGTTAGTATTACTCCTACTGTATAAAATAATAATAGAGTTTTACTTTTATATCTTAAAGGTCAACGAAATTGTTATAAGATTTACGAAAATTAGTAAAGTTCATTGTAGTAATAGAAATAAGATAAAGCCTTACATAACACGTTGTCACACAGTTCTCCCTAAAGTTACAGTCGTAAAAAAACCTATGTTCTTATATTAAGGAGCAATAGGTGTCCAACGTGGAGTCTGTTGCTAGTGAAGTGTCTATTTTCATCGGCGAAAAGAAAAATTCAGGGATTTGTGTTTGACAGCAAACTCGAGATCTCGTGCCGAGACTGTCCAGGTACACGACAAAGGGTCCGTAAAATGTAGACAAGACTCAGTTAGTAGATGACATAGTGTCCATTCTATAGTATACAGAGTCGCAAAAAAAAAAAAATGCGACGACTTTCTAGAATTACGGGAATGTCTGACGCATATCACTAAAACTGATAATACCTCTTTACAAGTCTTTCTTTACTGACTCTTTACTACGGGTTTTAATCGAGGAGAAATGTACTAGCATATTGATTGTATGCACCTTGTGACGCAAGCAGCTGCCGACGAGGCCTCTCACCCAGTATCTAAGCTCGTTGGGTCAGCTGGAAATGTAACAAAATATCAGTCGAAACATTATATCAGTCATCAGTGTTAGATCATTTATTAAGGTACTAAACTTGAGGTGTTGATAATTGTAAGCACTACGTTATGTAAATTACATAAAATATGAATTTTAAGACTTGATTGTCACTAAAGTTGGTGACACGTTGATCTAAATCACCATCTGGTGGTTCACTTGCAAACTATCTGCGCACTCATCATATCAATGCACCCTCTGATATCGTCCCTCCCTTAGGATAGCTGTACCCTCTGATGTATTTTTGTGGAACTATGACGTAATAATCTGTAGTGGGTGGCACTATGGCGTAATCGTCTCCACACCCTTTCCTCTGACACAGCGAAATAGGTAGTTATTGTTCAGTTCAGACTGATACTTGTAGAGAAAGTATTGGAGAACTAATCAACAAAAGTAGCTGAGGTATAATGGACGACATTTTGAAAGACGGAAGTCATCCTTTGAAAGACGGAAGTATTTCGATGTCATCCTTTGAAAGACGGAAGTATTTCGAAATGTCGTTTCTGTCTCAGTTACTTTTTTAGATTAGTCCTCCAAGACTTTCTTTACATGCGTCATTCTGAACAAGGCAGTTGCTGCTCATTTCGCCTTTGTTTGTTCATCGTTATACTTATGACACTGGTTTCATTTCCATAGGTCATGCATTTTGTATCAGACGTTTTTTTTTGTCGAAAATCTTCGAAAAGTATAATTACTTAAGCTTTCGAGTTTAGTAAGACTTAAGTCGCACTTCAATCTGTTCTATTTAACTATTTTTATACACTGTATTGTTAGAATCGTAGCAACTCTCAGACAATTTTGCGTGACAACAACAGTTTTATCCTTGATAACTATATCTGTATTAAGCAAATCTCTGATTAACGTTTTCGATGATTGAATATCATGTTTTGAAACCATGTGACTTATGAATTATTTTATTCGGATAGTGTTAGTTTCATTTTGTTATGTATGCGTAAACATACACTTTTGGTATTAACTTCGGATAGTGTTAGTTTCGTTTTGTTATGTATGCGTAAACATACACTTTTGGTATTAACTTCGGATAGTGTTAGTTTCATTTTGTTATATATGAGTAAACATACACTTTTGGTATTAACTTCGGATAGTGTTAGTTTCATTTTGTTATGTATGAGTAAACATACACTTTTGGTATTAACTTCGGATAGTGTTAGTTTCATTTTGTTATGTATGCGTTTCGGAAAGGTACATAGTACGTAGAGATGTTAGATAACAAGTAGCTTATCATATCGATAACACGTAACTTACGTACATGACGAGAAACTGATTCATTGGATATCAATTCTCGCTGAAGGTGTGATGGAAGACACATGCAACTACAGACGAAGAAAAGAACACTTTGAACACATATTTGAGAAGAAAGGTGAGCGTTTATGTACCTTAGTATACTAACATATTATTGGAAACATTTCTAACAGTCAATAGTAAAATAGCCTACCTTAAACCAATACAAACTAAATCATATATGACAGTTTGAATGAACATTATTGTCCATGATTATGCATCCAGTATAAAGAAAGATACATGTAATGACAGAAGTAATTAATTAGTGCGCTTTGGGTAAGGTTGTCAGAGCTAATCTCCTTTCAGTGGTGTGGTTACTGCTGCATTGACACTTTTATATATACTTTCATAGTAAAGAATGATCTTTGAAATAGTTTATTTTCTGTTACCATTGAACCCGTAAAACTTATCAGAACAGCCGTGAAGAAAGACCGAATGTCAGATCTGACTAGACGGTTATAGATAGTTTCAATAAACCTGTCGAAAATGATAGAGTTTTAAATACATGCGTAGTTATGAAAACAACAACAACTATACATCAGTTAATCTGACCTAATAACGACCTTGCCCGCGCAGCGTAATTAATTTACTCTTTCCATCCATAGCCGTACTCTGTAAATACTTACGAATGGGCTTGGTATGTAATACGTTAACATATCTTTTACTCCTTGCAGTTAAGTTTATTCGAGCTTTCTTCCTCTAACCACAACTTTCTAGACAAGAAGTGATTGTTTTGTTTTACTTATTGATATCTTTGTTAGCAGAAAATATCCGGGCCGAAACTATGTCAGTAGTATATTAATGAATGATACTGTGGCCTCACGACTATAATCATACCTACAGAGTTTCAATCACTGGACGTCTTTCTTACATCAATTAATACAGACATGATATACAGTGTGTCCAATTATTGGACGTCTTGCGTATACTTCATTATTGAATAAGAGGGAATCCTCAATAGCCGCGGCACATAAAATTATTTTAGGCAGGATTAGAGTAAATTAATCAATGAGACTTTTTTTCCTTTTTATTAGCTCTATTTTTGTGCGCCAGTAATACCAAGTGTGGGGCGTACATATACCCGATTCGATTTTATTACTCAGCATTCTACCCTCAAATTGAAATTTTTTTAGGCAGGATTAGAGTAAATAAATCTATAAGACCTTGGGCATGACCAAACATATCAATCGAAAGGATTTGATCTCCTGAGTCCAAAACTGTAATTAGATCTCAAATCGATCAAGAGATGACGGAGCTATGAGCTAAAGTTTGCACTTGAAAAATAACAACAAACTCAGGGCCATTCTATGAGCCGCCACGCCCCGGCTAAAAATTGTGCTACCCTAGTAGTGATCCTACAAACCAACAGCAAAGAAGTTTGCTTGGGATCTAAATGCGGGATAAAAAGGCCCACCTCAACAGTTCTCGAAAGAGGTTATTTTCACTGTTACTGTTATATATCAATGCTGAACGTGTACGCTGTCCTTAAAATTACATTTGTATTATTAACGTGTAACAACCGATTATATGTAAAGACTGTATAAAATCTTATCTTTTACGTCACCTTTTGTTTCATAACTTAATTTACTTATCGATTATGCGATTATTAAGGCACGTTTCAGATACAGGGAATTACAATCTTACTTTACAAGAATGATCAGATGGTTGACACAGAGTTTTGTTTGCCATATACACGATATCATAATGTCTGATAAAGTTAGTTAAAGATTTGAAATTATGCAAATATTTGAATTTACTATTAAAAAACACACACACAAAAACAAGCAAACAAAACACTTCAACTTTCCAAGTGTCCTTGAATCATGTTAAAAATTATGTTCTTTAACATGCTAAACAAGTTGGACTGGATTAGTCCTAGTAGCTAACATGCCCATCTGCGGAACGGAATATCCATAGTTCGAGCTCAGTTCACTTTCAGCTGAAGGTGTGTTCTTAAAGTGACAGCTAACAGCTATTTCATTAAGTGTAGCTGTGTAGGCGACAGATACTGTTGACTGATTGCCCTCCATCTAGCCAGTAGTTCTAAATTAGAAATGTCTATGTCTGAACCATGGGGTCTCTGACCTGGTCGTTTAGCTCATGAGTCGCATAAGGCGGTGTTCACGTTGAAAACACAGAATATATCAAAATTTAAAGCAGTTGCTTGAGTCAGCACCATCTGGTTATCACACTGTGAAGTAACATGCACATCTGAATACTTATTAACAGATAAATAATTAATTGTGTTACTTCATTTAGTTAAAAAAATGTATTATACGCTTTGTATTATTTGTTTTGTTACTTTATATACTTTATAAATTTTGAAACATAAAACTCTTCATCATAAGTCCTGGGAACATGTACAAGAAATATTGATTTTAAAAATACTTTTCAGGTATAGTTGACTTAAATGAATTGATAAGTACCCCTTTGTGCGCCTACTCTATCTAAGTTATCATGGGAAAATCATAGTAAACTTTGTACTGAGCTAACTGATAGCAGTGCTTCCTCATATATTCATGTGTGGATTTATATCCAAGGTGTCTAATAAGAAATAAAGGTACTTTTGATATAATGTTATTTAGCCAGTCTGTAGTTACATCAATATACAGATGAATAGATGCCTTAGAACTTTTTGTAATAATCCTATCTTATTTATTACATTGTATATATATATATATATATATACATATATATTTCCACAGAACAGTGTTTTGTTTGTTCATTGATAAGCACAAAGCTACACAACGAGCTATCTGTGCTCGGGTAACCGCGGGTATCGATACCCAAACTTTAATGTTATAAACCCTCAGACTTACTGATGAGCCACAGAAAAGCGAAATTAGTTAACGTTGGTATTTATTTTTACGTATGTATTAGCACTTTTTCATAACGAATGTGATATGGTGATTAGTGTGCGCAGACTGTGAATCCGTTGCCGTTATGACTTTGGATGTTAGGTACATTAATCCTACTGTTATATCAGATTTGAGATAGCTATCTGCCTCTTCCACTAGTTTATCAGTTCAAAATTAGATCTGGCTATACGCAGAGAGTCCTTATATGTAGTTTGATCGATAATTCTAGAACAAGTAAACCATAATTCATTTAGAACTCGGATTTTGTTTGATTCACATGGTATAATTCAGAATATGAACCGCGTGCTGATTGGCTTAACCCTCGTTTTTTAGATCATAATTTCCTCTAATTCTTGATATTTCGTGACGTAATGGTGAGTGCTTTGGACTTCTAATTCAAAAGATACGTGTTTGAAGCTTACCAGCGCTAGTCATTATGCTCTTGAACAGGAGACGTTAAGCAAAATGTGTTTCAGTCTAACCAGCTGCGATGGACTGGCATCCCGTCCACGTGTGTGTGAAAACTATTGCACTTGTTTGTCCCAATGTTTGATTTCCCTTATTAACAAACAGCTATACAATGGACTATTTGTGATCTGCCCACCTTGAGTATCTATAACCGATTTTTGGTGTGTATCAAATCCCGATGTGTGGTGTTATAAGCCCTCAGACTTACTGTTCAGGTTTACAGGGAGGGTTGGGTCTTGTTCCACGGGAAACCGGAGTTAAGCATCGGCCTTTTATGACGCAGGAACGGGAAGAATTTAACTTTTAACTGGTGTGATGAAACGAAAATGTGTTTGCTCTTTGGCTTCATGTTGTTACATTTCCAAATGAAATAAATTCTTAACGTTCATTGGTTAAACTAAACTTAAATCACAAAACTTGACTAGACCATTGGCTAATAAATCCTATGTCATGATCAGCTGCATACTGCAGCTTCAGTTGTATCAGATATCATTTTAAGATGGTCAAACCCACGTGGATGAGTTAACGAGATTCCCACTATTACTATCTGTTATTTAGTGAAACCAAAACCAAAGGGACTGGCTTGGAGAAACGGAAAGTTAGTAACAGAAAAGATGTTACATTCTCAAATAAAATGTCAAGTAACAAGCATGTTACGGAAAGGTACGATAACGCTTGTATGTTGAACAATACTCGTAACAATTGCATAATAAGATGTTTACTTACAGAAAACAAAGGTGGCACCAAATCTGATCTTATGTAACAAGTTAGAAAAAATATACCATTGTACCCGAGCAACAATATACTATTGCACCCGGGCAACATATTCGTAAGATTCAACTAAGACAGAATACCTTCAGTATTGTTACGTCTCCGTTTATTAATTGATTTTCCGTAACTTCGTTCCGACGAAACTTTAGCGACACAAGTCCTTACTTAATAAAACTGGTTTATTCTTTCCGAATACAACTTTACCACCCACTTATTTTCAACAATCGC
>NW_013667854.1:162906-166567 GCF_000517525.1 Limulus polyphemus | reverse complement strand
GAAGGAACAAGAGAGTTCTAGAAACTAGAGGGCGTGAGAATAGTCACGTGATCTCGATGACGCAACAGTATCTATGCCTCTTAATTATGTTGTCTAAGATATACTACAAAAGAACGGACACTTCAAGAACAATACATCTTGGAACACAAGTTTTGCTAATAGAAACTATCAAGCATTAAAACTTTGATAACGAACAGCAAAACGTTTGCAAATAGTTTATTCATAATTCAAATTCGATGGTGTCAGCAGATGATCCTTCTCCCACCCCCTAACGATTAGGTGGAATGATACTTTGTTTCACGCCGAACAAAAATCGTCTATAAAAGGAGGTCAGAAGGATTAATGAAGTTTAACGGTCAAGCCGTCACTAGCACGATATTTATTTCCAAGTAATAGTGACCAAGTTGAACAACACTCCAAATACCTACCAAAATTACTGAATGTTTTCAAAGGCAGATTTGACTTGTTACCAAAATTACTCCGTGCATTTGAAAAGTGATTCATTACAAAAATTTTCCTTACATTTTAAAATACGTCTTTGTATGAGCTTTACGCTTACTTGCGTTAGGATTTTCTCGTACTTCTGAACTAATCAGAGTTCTCGAACAAATACTATTTTAAACAAGGTTAAAAGGGTGGGTCCAAATCACTTTAAGTTAGTTATTTTTTGTGATAAATGACAGGTCGTATCAAATATTACCTTAGGTTTTCAAACCAGTATTTTACCTAACAATTATGCATAGCTGAGGCTTGGACTCAGTATAAAGTTCAAGCTTATTATTATATTTTATAACAAATATTAGGCTGATATATGATATTTAAGGTTAAGTGTTGCCCTCGGAAACGTACTCATTTACTGTGACAAACTATTCTGGTCCAACATATTAAATTTACAAAACGTATCTGAATAATGATCTTAGACCATTTTTCAATGTTCTTCAATAAATATGAGATAAATATAGTTGATCTTCTACAATAATTAGAGACAGTTATGTCTATGTTGGATAAGCGGTTAGTTTTGCAGACTTACAATGCTAGAAACCAAGGCTGGATTCCCTGCGGTGGGCAGAGTACAGATAGCTCATTATGCAGCTTAGTGCTTAAACAGAGAAAGCTATGGTTTTAATTTTGACTTTGGATGAATATATTTCCGTGCCTTTAATGTCTTAATGAAAGAGAGCTACAGATTGTTAAATAACATTCTTGGATTTTTGTAACATGTTTTAGTATTTTTTGTTCTTTGAGTAGTGTCTTCGAGATAAAAATACACCTTACAGCCGAATAACATATGAATGGATGAAAAGCACCAGACAACCTTTGATGATCTTCAAAAGGATGAAGACGTCGATCATGGTAATAAATGCGATGGAGAATGTTATCTTGATGAAAAACCCCAGATAACCTCTGAGCATCGTCAAAAGGATGAAGACGTCGATCATGGTAATAAATGCGATGGAGAATGTTATCTTGATGAAAAACCCCAGATAACCTCTGAGCATCGTCAAAAGGATGAAGACGCCGATCATGGTGATAAATGTGATGGAGAATGTTACAATGATGTAGATATGCAAGACTGTTCTTTAACTGATGAAGAGCCCAATTTCACGTTGTCACAAAAGTTAAACATTGTGGCCGGAATAGTGCTGTTTATTATAGATTTATTTCTCGACATTGTTGTTTGCTATCAGCACTACAGAAAAGGAGATAAAGGCTATTTTGGAATAACAGTAGCAGTCATTATTTTATCATCACTTCTACATACGTTATGGAGTCTCTGTTGGTACTTCAAGTACGAAAAAGCCTCTATAAGCTTCTATCAATGGATATTTCGTGGGACTTTCTCAGTACTTCCACTGTCTCCAGTTTTAAGGTAAACAGAAATCCACTTTTAATCTGAAGGTATGAAAACATGAGTGTTTGGGAAATAAGATTACTTTAGTTGTTTGACCAAGAGTGAATTCAAGAAAGCAGTGTATCTAGTGATCTAGTATGGTAATATATCATTTTAAGGTTCAATTTTTGTGCAAGATCTTATGAAAGCTGTTTTTACTAATACAGATAAAATGTTATTAGTGTTTGTTTATTTTGGAACATAAAAAGAAAGTTATTAATCTTCCAATAAGTATTTAAATGCAACTAATAACATGATTTTTCTAAACCCTATTAGAAATATTTTCTCAAATAATTATAATGTTTGTAAATGTTCTTGGGTTAATACCTTTTGAGACAATAATAAGCATAGAATATAGTATGTTGTATTTGGTATTATGAATACTTTCTAAAATTGATTTATTACCCAAATTACTTAATATTTATCTCCATTTCATAAACCGGCTAATGTCTTAGTTCTATGACTTCCAGGCGCACGCTTAAGTAGACCAAATGTACACAAGCCATTGGATCTGTATCAAAGGACTTAAGCAGATCAAAGGCACAGATGGTCACTAGAGCTGCATCAAAGGGCTTTAAGCAGACCAAAGACATATATGGTGACCAGAGCTGCATCAAGGGGCTTTAAGCAGACCAAAGACATATATGGTCACCAGAGCTGCATCAAGGGGCTTTAAGCAGACCAAAGACATATATGGTCACCAGAGCTGCATCAAGGGGCTTTAAGCAGACCAAAGGCACAGATGGTCACTAGAGCTGCATCAAAGGGCTTTAAGCAGACCAAAGACATACGTATATGGTCACCAGAGCTGCATCAAGGGGCTTTAAGCAGACCAAAGACACATATGGTCACCAGAGTTGCTTCAAGGGACTATAAGTAAACCAGAGGCACATATGATTACCAAAGTTGCATCAAGGAATTTTAAGCAGACCAAAATGCATTTTATCTGCAACAAGGGATTTAATAGGTATATGGTCGAGCTAGATTGTGTGGTATGCAGTTTCTTGTTTCATCTTTCTGTGTGAATATTCATTTTCGAAAAAAAAGGTCACGTAACCTTTAAGCTAATCAAATTTTGGAGGAATATTGAAAGCCTTGTCAGTACGGCTTGCTTATATATATATATGCGAGATATATATGTTATGTGACAATAGTTTTTGTACCGTTCTAATGTTATGTAGGAATCGGCAAGTTAAGCTAATTTACACGAGTTTTCATAATTTGTAAATGATCCTATGTAAAATTTAATCATGCGTTATTGGATAAAAACGTGTAACTTTAGCATAAAAGCAAAAAAAAAAAAAACAAAAAAGAATAAAAGTTGTAATATAATAATTTATGTATAATTTGTTTTGCTGATAATTATTTCACTATTAAGGAACTAGTATATTTTTTTGTTGATTAAAAGTAAAATCTCTGACGGCTAGCTAATATAACCGAAAGATGCAGAAAGTGTTTGCTAAATTATCATGTTTATTAAGATATGCAACAAAGGATTATTTTTTCTATAATATGCTTTGAATATTGCATATGATATTTAAACAGGCGTGTTAAGCGTTTATAGGCTGTGAATTCCACGTTCTGTGGTTCGTGGCTTGTTGCTGCAAAAATGCGATCAACATTTTGGACGATCAGATCCCAATTTTCGGTTAGATAATATACACCTGGAAAAAAGTTAAGCACCCCCGTGTTTTTTTCAAGTGATTCAGATTCGACGTTCTTGTGACTGATTATAAATGACCATTCAATCTAAACGTGTTTATCAAATGA
>NW_013667854.1:156238-162070 GCF_000517525.1 Limulus polyphemus | reverse complement strand
ACACGTTTAGATTGAATGGTCATTTATAATCAGTCACAAGAACGTCGAATCTGAATCACTTGAAAAAAACACGGGGGTGCTTAACTTTTTTCCAGGTGTATATTAGCCTACGAGCTGGTGTTGGATTGTGGTGACTAGCTGCCTTCTCTGTAGACTATCAGTTCAAAATTAGGCACTGCTATACACACACATAGATCTAGCTAGCTTTGCAAAATATTTTGAAACAAAAACAATAGTGTATAATATTTTATTGAAATTACACATTGATTTTCCCACTGTATTCAGTACGTATATTATGGGGTGGCTACGTACATAGAAAAAAACAACAACAGAAAATTGGAAAAACTATCTCAAAAATTGGGAAAGTCAGGAAAGATTCTGTCTCCATTTTATCTCAGATCCTGCATACGCACGCATAACATGTTGTTTAGAGTCAGTGAATTTCAAAAACGGATAAAAAAGCCAGGTAAAGACTGAAATATTATCCACAAAACTTTAAAAATCGGCGAATACATTTATCTCAGAAATTGTACACGCGCCCAAACCACTTTGTTCTAAGTAGAAAGGTTTGGAAGGAAAATAAAAAAAATCTGTGAAAATTATTCCAGAAACCTTGAACATTGAGGAAAAATTGTACCATGCCTTCTTATCTCAAAACCTGTACACGCATCCAGAACATGCTGTTTAACTATACCGATTGTAGGTATATTTTAGCTTAATCTTGCTCACTTACTTTATGTTACTTTGTCTGGTCGTGATTATGCAATTCATTATAACTGATGAGAGGTTGAGTCAAATATTATTTGATAAATAAATATGAAAACTTTTATTGGATACAATCAAGTTGAAATATCCGTTTGTTTGTTTGTTTTGAATTTCGCGCAAAGCTACACGAGGGCTATCTGCGCTAGCCGTCCCTAATTTAGCAGTGTAAGACTAGAGGGAAGGCAGCTAGTCATCCCCACTCATCGCCAACTCTTGGGCTACTCTTTTACCAACGAATAGTGGGATTGATCGTCAAATTATAATGCCCCCACGGCTGAAAGGGCGAGCATGTTTGGTGGGATGGGGATTCGAACCCGTGACCCGCAGATTGCGAGTCGAGCTCCTTAACCACATGCCCATGCCGGGCATATCCGTTTGAAGATCCTTTTTTTGTAATACCTGAACTATGACCTGAAGTTTTTATTGCCGTTTAAACTCAGGCTATAAGCTAAAGTGGTGTTAAGTAAGTAGACTTATAAGGAAAATTTGAAATACCAGTGGGTCATGTGCAGATGTGGAAAATCCGGATTTTTGTGTAAAGAGTTAGAAAACAAATTTTGGGAAGAATGTGGCCATCTTAATATAGGTGTCAAACCAGTTTGTTTGAATACCAAACTGTTACTTGATTGATATCATAACTCAGTACATTCAATACGTACTTATTTAATCGGGGTTCGAAACGCGCGTTGAGCACATTGCAGCTAATCGATTGTGTTTAAAAAAAATAGATGTTCTTAAAATTTTTTGTTCCTAATAATTTCGGACAGGAAATTAGTTGAGAGTATTTGTGAAACAAGAGGATAATTTACTAACAATCTGAATTTTTTACACAAATAACCACGTTTTCTGTTGTTTAATACTTATTAATTTTTACGACAGATTCTTAACCAATCATTTGAGCATTGTTACCAAAAGTAAATTATTAGTTGTTTTTAGGGGGGGGGGAAGAGTTGAATAAAAGATATTGTTAAGAGAAATATTGATACAGTAAAATTGTAAAATAATGTAAAGACAAAGGATACGACTTAAAAAGGGACATCAACGGGATCCGAAATCACGCCCTAAGCTAATTCGGTGAAACACTCTTAGATCTAAAGTGTGGGCTAATATTGCAAAAAGAAGAACACATCTACAGAACCATACAAAGCTGGGCATATCTGCTGGTACTGCTAACAAGATTTAACGAAGTATTTAAAGTTGACAGATGCTTACAAGCTTCAATATACACTTCAAAATCAATGGCTGTTTCCATAAGAACTGAAGTAGCTTTAATGAACTGTTTGTCTTTAGTCTGCTTATCGTGGCCTTGGAAAGTCTGTGGAAATTGGTATTGATGGTGTCGGATAATAGTTTGCAATAAAGGTCAACAGACTGCGTATGGTCAACAGTTAAAAAAATAGTGCTAAAGACAACATGGGACCTGAAGCATTGATCTTATAAACAGCGTTTAAATTATACAAAACAAGATGTGTTATGAACAACATAGCTTATTATAATACAATATTATTTGGCTTATTATATTATTACGTCTCTGAAGGTTTTTTATGAGAATTAGAGTGCATAATAGTATTTCATGTTCGTCATATCATCAACCTTAGGCGCTTTTCGCTCAATGCCAGAGCTCATCAGACTGGCTGGAATACAACAAACATATTAATGGTTAGAGCGCTGTTTAAAATAAGGCGTTTGAACCAAACACAACTTGTGTTCAGTGAAATATTGAATGGCTACAATATAATTTTAACTTAAAACAACACAATCATTGTAGTTTAACAAAACAGAACAGAAATGTGTTGACTGATGCACAGTCTTTGTACTTAATTTCATACACTCTAAATACACACAATAATAATAATAAACTGAGACATTTAATAGCATAAATTAAAAGTCGTATGCATAAAAACAATATTAAAAAAAATATATCCCAGATGAAGAACAGCTTGTTTCAACCATGTGCTACTACTAAACGTTTCAAAATGGAATTTGTCATAAACATATGACTTTTCAATCCAACAATGTGTTGGAATAAACATAATTTTAAATTGAAAAAAACACGACATTTGTGGTGTTACAATATGCAAAAAAGGCTGTGTGTTTATATTGATGCAATAATAATCTGTAAATAAAATGGACTAAAAAGTGTTATGAAAACCAAGTTAACTGCGAATGTTTTTTTTCACATTTCTCTTAGTTTGTTTGTTGTGGCTCAAAATCAGATATGTGTGTCTTTCTTTCTCCCACAAGTCGTTGCTCAAGAAGTTTTTCGTTTAATACTAAAGCTCATCAGTTGTGATGGACGATGAGAGACAAAATACTTTTTTTTTCTTGCCACTTCATTCCAGCCTTAAAGGCTGGCGCGTCATCAAATTGTTGTGCCTTCTCCTCAGCCAAGAAATGTGATGAAACTGACAAAAAATAGTGCAAAATGGACATGTAATAATAGTATTTCAGGAAAACTGGAGTGTGGATGAATTTATGATGTGGAAATGGAACTTATTTGTTTTTCAAAGAAAGAATAACCAGAAAAAGGTAGAAATAAAAATAAGCAACAACTACCTGGATAAATATAACTGCGTACATATGCCATTGGGATAACCATATAATTCGGATCATCAATTGTAAGTGGCATAATATACAAGTTTCAGAGATGATGAGCTGGTGAAAAGAGTCTATTGGAGGATGAGTATTCGTGCTCAGGACATCAGAAGATATCATATTTTGAGAGAGGAAACATCAGCAAACACATTTATTGCGAAGTTTGCGTAGATTTAAAAATATCGGAGGAAAAGTGATTCCATCATACAGCTCCTTTGTAGGACTAAGAAATGTAATGTTGATAACGATCCAAAGGGCATGTCATTGTGAAAAGTAAGTGAAGCAGAAAACGAGGTATTATGATTATACATGATACATGGTCGGATAAGGTACTTATATGTACAAGTATGTACAATATGTATATAAGAGAAAGGAGGGATTTAAACTCCAGAAGGTTTGTGTTAGGCATAGTAAGAGGTAGGTCGAGACATTGAATGGCCTTGTGATTGACAGCATTTACCCGGGCTTTCCAAACTAGATGTTTGTAGAAAATGACAAAGAGATATTTAACAGTGATAGAGAACTCAATGGGAATGTTTCTGATGCGAATGTTAAATAACAAATAGTTACGACATGTTCAAAACTTTAGGATTAAAAAGTATTGCTCTTGTTTTCTGTAACATTAAGGGTAAGACACCAGTGACAATTCCAAGCCATAAAAGTGTTTACCACAGCCTGAATAACCTTACCAAGAGCATATATAGTCTTAAAGTTGGTTACAAGACTAATATCATCTACATATTGGTGTAATTGGACAGTATACATTAGTTTAGGCATCAACCTAAAAATCATACAGAGAAAGCAAAAGAACTGAGCGTTGAATAATTCCAGCAAAAAATCGAACTAAAACTATTTCATTTCGATTACGTCTTGTAATGTAATGGAATACAATAATGCACCATCGTTAGTACTTACCGGAAAATTAATCTTCATTATACTTCACAAAATATATTTCGTCTCCTTAGATTTTTCGAGGCGTTTTGGTATGGAATTAAGATCCGGAGGAGCAACAAAGAAAGTAAGAACTACTATTACGATCGCTTCTGCAGTTACTTCTTAGATGCTGTTGAACTGCGATTAGCTGAATCATTCATGGAGTCTGCTCCACAGTTGCTAATTCAAGCGTTCATCCAGATTAGGATTATCCCTAGAAACGCACTGCAACCTACAGGACAAGCCTACAAAGACTGTAAGTCCTGATGTATTAATATATCTAAAACAAATCTTAATATGTTTACAGAATATTCTTTACATTTCTTTCGACTAAGAATGTGATAAGGTACTGTTATATTTGTAGGTGATATGAAAATATACAGCTGGATATTTGTTGTATCAACATTAAAATGTAAATAACTT
Source organism: Limulus polyphemus (assembly GCF_000517525.1). Classification (NCBI taxonomy): domain Eukaryota; kingdom Metazoa; phylum Arthropoda; class Merostomata; order Xiphosura; family Limulidae; genus Limulus; species Limulus polyphemus. Next base: position 157,354 of record NW_013667854.1, on the reverse strand, counting down.
TATTACTTTAATTAGCAGCCATATGAGTTAATATGAAGAATTTAAAGTGTAGTATCTGTATTAGTAATGACACTATAGATTGATAAACTATGAGTTGTATCTAAAAAACCTCACGGTCCGGCATGGTCTGATATTTAGGGCGATCGACTGGCAATTTGCGGGTCACGGGTGTCAATCTCTGTCGTCGAACATGCTTGCCCCTTCAGCGTTATAATGTGACGGTCATTTCTACTATTTGTTGATAAAAGAGTTGCCCAAGAGTTGGCGGTGGGTGATGTTGATTAATTGCCTTCCCTCTAGTCTATCGCTACTAAATTAAGGACGGCTAGCGCAGATAGCCTTCGTGTGGATTTGTGCGAAATTCAAACTAAATAATTTTACATTTAATTAGATAATACATATTTAGGATTTCCACTTACATTAGATATCGATTGGTAATCGCAATCGTAATATAATAATTAATACTTGTATTATTGTAACTAAAACGATCAAATGTTGTATGTAATAACTCAATTTTAACTTCTAGTAAGAAGCTATGTTAAGTTTTTTTCTTTTTTCTTCCAGTTATTGTGCGATTCGTGTCAATAGTTTCATCTCTAGTTTCCTTGGCCTGGTCTCTGGTCTCCTATTACAGCGGCCTGTTTATGAAATACAAGATATATTTTAAAATGAAGATTAAAATATTCATGTTCCTATGGCACTTTTTTACCATCGCTTCCCGTGTGATGGCGCTCGTTCTTTTTGCTTCTTTCAGTCTCAAAATTTTTAGTATCTACTGTGGACTGCGTGTAGTTTTTGTAATGTCGATGAATTTGGGGAAAGGCGGTAGAATCTTCAAGGGTAACTGGTAAAGAGTTTTATGTTTTTTCTCTTTATCGTTCTAATTATATGTAAATTTATTTTAATCCTTAAAGATATTTGTTGGTATCTTTTGTACCAATCATTATGTTTAATAAAATCAAGAGCAGGTTTATAAAATGAAGTCAAACCACTTCATGTACCAATATTCATACCACGATAAGTTAAATAATATAAATAATGTTAAAAGCCGTGAAATAAAGACTGTATGCTTGTAGGGAAGACAACATTATTACTATTACTTTTAGTTTAACACTT
>NW_013667854.1:136982-155457 GCF_000517525.1 Limulus polyphemus | reverse complement strand
AGTATTATTCTGATTTCTGAAAGCAATACAGAAGATTTCCTATTGTCAGCTGTAAGGGGAATTATTTCCACGTTTTGTTATTTCAACTACAAGTCTGCACCCATTCAGAGAGATTACATCCTGTATTACACAGTTACAGCAATAGAAAACACTATCTTCAGTATGTTGTGGTACTCTCATTCAGATGCAGCTCTTTTATTTCGTGTACCTTTGATGTGTTTTCTTTTTTTGAGCTTTTCTATTGGAATCATAATCATGGTAAGTCTATATTTCTGATATTTGAAGTTTAATATTTTCATAGTTATGTTTAAAAACACAATTTTATGAAAAACATGGAATAATTTCATTTTTAAAGCTAAATCCAATTTAGCGAACCAATGGTTTATTCATCTCATCCAATCAGTGTTTTAAGGATATTTTGTTATATACTATAAGGTTACATTAAAAGCTACAAAACTTTTCAGATGATTTCTTGAAATTATATTTTCAGTCGCAATAATTTTGTTTTTAAGATATTTTTAAAATATACGACTACCGTTGATAAATAGAGGAAAACACACACACACACAGACAAACAAAATAGAACCGATTATTTATGTTACCAAATGAATTACTATACGAAATTTGTTTAGATTCGTTTATTAAGTTTTGCCTTTTGAGAGATTTGGGGATGAATTTTGTTCTCTTCATAAAAGGAAATGACTCCTGGTAGGTCAGCGTTAAGTTTCTGGACTTACAACGAACAAATACGTGGTTTGATTCCCTGTGGTGGAGTTTCCCGGTGGAACAGCGGTAAGTCTTCGGATTTACAACGCTAAAATCAGGGGTTCGGTTCCCCTCGGTGGACTCAGCTTTGTGGCTTTGCTATAAGAAAAAACACACACACCCTGTTGTGGACAGATAGCAGATAGCCTATTATGTAACTTTGTACTAAGAAAGTAACAACATAAGAATGTTTTATTGTCCTAGCCTTTCAACAAAGTATAGAAGAAAATAAACAATGTCAAACACTCATCATTGACTAATTTTAAAACAATGCTTCGCGTAACAGCTTTTCAGCGGATTTGTAGTGAAAATGAAACAGCTTTTAAAAGAGATTGGGTATAATAACCAGTTAAAATAAATAAAGACAAAGAACGTGTGACTCAATAACATATTCTTAAGGTGAAATACAGCAAAGAAAGGTATGAGAATCAACAGAAAATATTAATTGGTTGTGTAGTGTTAGATGAGATAAATCATGAAAAAAAGACGTTTAATTAAAGTAACGACATATTAAACTAAGTAAATATTTAAGAATAACATAAGTGAATTCAAGAAACTGATTAGATATTCAAAGAATAATAAATAACAAACAATGGAAAATTGAACTCTTGCAGCGAATAATATTGTCCAGCAAAATGAGATTTAAATAATAATTACATCATACATTGTCGCATAGAGTTTATAAAAGTCCGTAACTAATGCAGACAGCCAGTTGTCCCAGGCGAATCCTCTACTAACATTGAAATACAATTGTGATACATAACGTTCAACTAGACATCACCAGAGACGAGATTTTCTTCTAGTTGAAAGATCAAGGTTTTGAAGCAGCTGCTGCTGTAAGGTAAGGATTAATTCACACAAAACAGGTCAGATCACCCCTTTGTTAAGAATTACTCTTCAAAATACAGAGCAGTCAACAAGCCTAATCAAAAACAAATTAAATCTATGGTACGCACATCATACAGTTGAAGTTGCTAAAACCTCACAAACGCCAATACTTCAGTGTTTGAATTGGTAAAAATTCGGGCACTTTAAAAGCCATAAGAACCAGGTGTAAGGTGTGGTGATTTCCACCCTGTTTCGGAATGCCGAAGGTAAAGGAACGATACAAACTGCATGCAGTGTTATACCGAGGTTGTGAAAAATATTCTCAAGTACTAAAATAGCAAAATCATCTTAAATTCTAAATCCTAAGCATCACTGATGACAAACCACAGAAATAACAACTTCTGCTCCAAGACCACCAAAACCAGAAACCTAACGATTCGCCACGATCCAGTTAGCATATCCACAGATACGGCCAGACTACACTAGTTTAACCTAAAGAACAAGGCAAGGTTAGATTTTTATTAACTACAAATACATCTGTGTGTCTGTCTGTTTGTCCCTTATGTAACTACTCCTAAGTCGCTGGGCCAATCTCAACCAAACTTTGTGGGATGATAGTTTGCAACAAGGAGCATGTTAATGGGGGTTCACAACCCCTCAACCACAGTCGTTGCTGTTATTGAGCGTTTATTATATTTGACGTAAGTTAAGGTTAACTACATTCATAGATGACGCCAGGTTCTTACATCAAACAAAAAACAATTTATTATTTTTTTCCGTTTCCCGGTGGAACAGCGGTAAGACTTTGGAGTTTCAACGCTAAAATCAGGTGCTCGATTCGTCTCGGTGGACATAGCAGATATCTCTATGTGACTTTGCTATGAGGAAAAAACATACATATACATTAAATTTTCTATAACACAACATACACACAGTGTGGGGGAGGGCACAAAAACGTCTTACATATCTCAGAGAGTGTGCTAGAACTCTCTATGGAGGATTCAATGGAAAAAAAAATGGCCACCACTATTGCAATGATACAAAAACTCAGATTAAGTGGATACGACAACAGCCACTATAACGCTGATATAAAGAGCCGTTTCTTGAGTTATTCCCATTTCCTACTTTGATCCGTGACCTTACAACTTCGTCCCATAAGACACTTCTGCAACCAGTAATCGTCAATTAATTAACAACGTGAAACAGTGTAGAAGGACACTAAGAGCTGGGTATTGAAAGCGGGTAACAGAAAGCACCCCTACCGCCACTACTTTTGCCATTACCTCTTCGTACAAAGTCACCCTGACCATCACACAATGTATACCATGTTTTAAGTATATACATAGTGAGTTCTTAAAGCTTATACCAAAATTTTGGTGAGGTAATAATGAATAGTGTAATAATATGTTATGTTATGAAGCAAACTGTGTGAAAGTTAGGATTTTTATGTTATTTATCATAGCACCCACTCCTACATTTTTTAAGTTCATAACCCGGACAAAGGATGTGGGCCTCATCTTGTGCCAAATGAAAAGCAAATCACATTACACGCACAACATTCAGCTGTGATTCATATTGCTCATAGGCTACCAATCTACACGCTTAGTGCATACCTACAGAAAACTAGTAATCTACAAACCATTCAAGAACGTATCAAAAACTTAGCTAAAACGTTCTACGACAAATCAACTAACAGAAATTCCTTGCCAGCTGAATTCCGACTACCCATTCTTCTTGGAAGAAATACATATCTCTATACAATCTCATTCAGACTCTATCTAACCCATGAAATTTATAAAACCACCTTGAAGCATATAACCTGTTCATCTAATATTACTATTATCATTATTACAATTATTACTACTATTAATGTTTTTTCCCTCTAAGGTTATTAGTCTTTATATTTACTTAGCTTATTTTCGATGTATTTATAACCTACCTTGTTCTTGAAAAATGCATGCCCATACATATATAAGTTGTGAAAACATTTGCTGTATTACAATGGTTGATTATACAAAAGCCTTACACACTCAGAGTAAATTGATATTGCAAATTTAGTAATGTCGTGACTGTTTTAAATATTGGACATGTATTATATAATCTTACAGGTACCTTTATCTCGGTTATTTCAAGGTCATTATTATCTATCTGCACCTTGTTCTTTTTCAATTTGTTTAGTTTGACCTTGTTATAGATAAATGCCAACACCTGTTGATTTATACAATACCTACTGTACCTCAAATGGTCACTAGTTAGTATTCCTGCTTACAAAATGTAAATTGTTTTTATGTTTTCGCTATTTATTTACCTTACCTTGTTTATCTCAAGGTCATTCTTATTTATTCGTACGTTTACCTATTCCAGTTTATTTAGATTTTACTTGCTATCGACAAATGCTAACATGTACTAAATGAAGCATTACTTATTATTATACCTCAAAAGATCTTTATTTAATGCTCTTGTCTACAGAACGTAATCTGTTTATATGTATTTACTTTTTGGAAAATATATTATGTATTGTACATTTATCAGATAAGAAAAAAGGTGTACAGGTACGGTCCTGCCCCTCTGGAGGCGGCAGATTTGGCCTCTGACTACCATGGCGTGCTGCAGCTCTGGACTTCGACAGAGTAATGATAGACTACGGTACGGTGAAAATTATATCCAACTTCGTCATCTAGTCCTCAGCCCGGATGGATTTGTTTAAAATCTACCACAATAAACTCTACAACACACGTGTAATTAATAACACGAGCTCATATCTCGAGCACCAAACAACTACAGTCCATCAAGTTCTTTATTATATTCATTTTTGGCTTAACACCTATCATGAAGATGATGATTATGATGACAACCAGCCAGATGGAGTTGAAATGTCATGAAATAAGGTTAAAATGATATACAGTTTGTGGACTTTCCTGTGTGAATTTTGAAACACTTCAGCTCTCCGATGTGCTAATTGGTATATGAATTTGGCCATCCAAAATTCATTACTTTAGTTCAAGCAGGTTTTGAAATATGTTGTGAAAAGAAATTACAAAGTATTGTTAAACCCATTACCAAGACTTTTAATAAGAATTCGGGACTGCAGACCACAATTTGCAGCAAGCTTCATACTGTTGACCAGGCTGCAGCTCGTAATTATAATCACAGTTCTGAATTCAAGGCATCAATTTCACAGAGCTTATAAATCAAAACTGGAGTGAAAGACAAACGAGAAAACCTTTATGTAGAGAGCTAAATCTGCTAGTAATTGTTTGGACGAGATTGTGTTTGACTGAAACCTGGAGAACACTTTGGATATGATGATATTGTCTCAAATTTGGTGAGGATAATGTCATGGTGTGTTTCTTTTTCAACCTGGTTCAATGGTAATGGACGAATCTTGAGTGTGTTATGACATCGTCACCTATTTGGTGACCTTCCACGAAAAGACTGTATTTCTTTAAGTATGATAATGTATTTTACTATATCGCATCTTGTGTCCAGCAGTTAGAGACTAAACGTCTAGAAATGTCCAGAGCCTTTATCTGAATCTAACTTACCTGCTCTGGGCATTTTGGAATGTCATCTGACAGATAAACAAAAGAAACCCTGAAATTTTGATACAATTGGAACTGGTTCGTAAGGAAAAAGACAATTTATTCTATTAAATGTTTAACAATGGATAAGTGTCAGTAACAGAGTCTCCGAGTCAGTTCTTTATTCTAACTGTAAATTTCCTTGAGCTAGTGACTTGTGTACTACACTCACGACTGTTAACCTGGATTTTAAATAAATCTATTGTAAACTGGATTTAATTCGAACTCTAACGACTAGTCTACACGACGTTCACATTTACACATGTTTTAAGTATATACATAGTGAGTTATTAAAGTTTATACAAAACTTTTGGTGAGGTAATAAGGAATACTGTAATAATATGCTATGTTATAAATAAATTGTGTGAAATTTAGGATTTTTGCTCTTCTTATTTTATCATACCCTCCATTCCCCCACATATTTTTAAGTTCATGTACCTCAGTTTGGATTAACTAAAATACATCTGTTCTTCTTTCTGAAAACAGCATTTAGTTCGATCATACTATTGCACCAAAAGATTAGATTAATAGGTGGAAATATTTTTGTGTGGTGTTTTTTATAGTCAAAATACCCATACACTTTTACACGTTAAAAGTAGATTTTTTTATAAGTTATGATAATTTTCCATTTATTTTGCACTCTTGAAATGATATTTGATATATATATGTCATATATATAATATTTAGATTTTCCTACTGAGAAACCAAAAGGTCATGCGAAAACAGATTGAAAGAATGATTACTACGGTGCACATCAGGCAAGTAGGTATCTTAATGTATCCTTTATGGACTGGTTACTAATGAGTAATAAACGAAATTATGAATAGGTCTGAAAAAAGTAACATAATTAGCACTGGTTCTCTATTCAATTTATAATAGAAATCGAAAACGACCTTTTCTTGTCACTCTAATACTCAAAATGCTCAAGATATTATCACCACAACTTCATGAGAACCAATGCGCAACGACTAGTATTTCAATTACACCTCATGCCATCCACCATCAATCAATCATATTATCTTATAGTTATGATCACAAGTTCCTCAATGACTAGCTCAAACATTTATATCACGTATTCCAAAAATTGGTTACCCTTCCCACGTAATACAAAAACAAATCACACCTACCGGAGCAGACAATAAAACTTTTCTATACAAAATCGCAAAACCGAAAAGCTACTCACAACCATTCCATCATAGTACCAGGATTTTCATGAAGCATTCACCGAAAGTGGGGCAAACACAGAGTTCGGATCATCATCAAAAATGACAGAAAACGTAAATATGTTTTAACAAAAAGTAAAAAATCCTATGCCTATCGTCCCCCGGGAAGTCAGTGGTAAGTTTACAGACTTACAGCACTAAAAGTCGAGGCTCATCTTCTCTTGCTGGACAGAGTGCAGATAGCCCATCGCTTTGCACTAAGAAAACAACAGCCTATGTCTATTGTGAACAGAAGCATGCCATATTTGGAGTTAAGTGTAAATGCAGTAAATAATACATCTGGGAGACAAAAAGACCATTAAAGCTTAGACTCCAGAAACACCGGCTACTACCAACTCCCTTGGACATCACGAAATACAGCAGAATACTGTTTCCTACCACAGACTTAGAGACTTAGACTTAGACTTAGACAGACTTAGACTTAAAGAAGGTGCCACTTTTCTTGTTGAAAATCTAACTAGCAGGAGGGGAATAAAAGAAACTTTTAAAAAAAACATAAAAAGCAGGCCCAAGAGATAGAAATAAAAAACATAGAATGGGTGACAATCAGCTAAATATGAAACTCCTTAATCCTACCTTCAAACGGTTGTACTAAAATCTAATCTCAAAAAGGAAAGATCACTAGATTATGACCTGATAGACATTATACACTACAGGTCATTACGTTACTTTTTTACAGACCTAATATCGTTTCCTTTATTACCTTTTATAAGTGCATTGTGTAACAGGTCCTATTCTCGCATGATTGATTATATATTTTTAAAAGTTTTTCAGTTAGCCTAAAAAGTCAACCTGACGAAATGTTATTCCAAGACTTGAAAGCTTATGCGTTAAATAAAGCTTATACATTTCAACATGTACTTCAGTCTGTAAGTTTTTTCCCCGTTAAATGACATTATTTTTCAAGAAAATAAAAGTGACCAGTAGTTTTTGTGGCGTTCTTCAGCACATGAGAATATCTCTTAGAACAGACAAAACCTTACAAAAACCCGGATATCAGGATATGAGAGTGACAGTGCAATAGAATAGATAAAAGCAACAAATCCTAATTTTTTCTGTTGTAGTTCAAGACATAAGAGGATCTAAAATCTATATAAAATCTTACACAAATCCGGATATTAGGATATAAGAGTGACCATGCAGTGGAACAGAAAAACTAACAGCAAACAACTAACAAATTTTGTTTGTTTGTTTCTGTTAGCGCGTCCAATAATGGGGGAACCATTTACGAAACCTGGGATTTAAGTGTTATTGCTCTTCAATTGTCATTTTATCACATGGGACATGAGAGTGTCCAGTGAAATTAACAAAAACCCAACAAAACTCAAAATTTCCTTTGTCTTGTTGTGTCAATTACAGCAACAATAAAAATAAAAAACATCCAACGTTTAAATTGCTAGTTCACATTTTCTATTATAGATGAAACTTTCTTGTTGAATTTATAAAATGACATTTTATACATGTTTGATTAGATTATAATTATAAAAGAGTATTCGATACTGTATACTTTTTCTCATAAGCGCCATCATTCTAAAATTATTTAATACATTGAAATATACTGCATTTTAATGTATTTATTGCAGTATTTTTGATATAATTTCGAATCTCTTGTTTTAAGGACCACGTTTTCTCTGTTTTCAAACTTTGACTTCAGCTAAATTAATTGATTATCTTTACAGTTGCTTCAGGAATATTGTCCGGAAAGGACGTCCAACATAAAATCTATATCAGAGGTATGAATATACTTTATATTTTCCTGCAGTATCTAAAACATTAACAAAAAATCTCTGAATCAACCAGACCAAGTAATTCTACCCCTGAAAGGCAAACTTCCAGTCTTTCCTCAATTCCCTTGCAAGTTTAGCGGAATATATACTGTTGTATGAATGAATAATCCAACGACTTTCCTCAACATAAAATCTGAAAAGAGCTCGAGAACATAAAAATAGTTTCTTTTTGGTAGATTAAATTAATTTTTACTAAACTTTGCCTGAGGTCATGTCCTTATTATATTATCGTTTCTACAGATATTCTCGTGAAACCAGAAACCATCAGGAACTGTAAATATAACAAGCAGATTTTCTGTTAAGATTACATATATATCTCGGAGGACAGATTTCAGAAGCATCAGATTCAAAGATTACTTGCAAGTGTATGACAGCAAAATAAATGCTCGACGTGTTTCAAGAATAGCAGATGTGGAAGTGATCATGACGGAATATCAGTTGTAGAGAAAGAAAACTGTAAAACAGTTCAGGAGAAGTACGCCTATCTGCAGACCGGATATATTTACAAAACTGTCTGAGAACGTGAGTAGTCGTGGACAGAGAGGTCAGAATGGTTAACTTTGGGAAGATATAAAACCACCACGAACACTGAATCCATAGAAAAAGCCACAGCAAATGACACCTCAGATCAAGCCCTACAGATCTCTATATTTTAATTCTTACGGATTCCCGGCCCTCGTTTGGATTCTATTTTTTGCTATAAATTACACAACTGATCAGGTTAACTCAGAGATTCGTTGTTAATATGTATAACCTATAAGGTTTTAAATACAAAAATAGATATACGTATATTATGCTTTATTACTGTTCACGTGCTTAAGTTTTGTACCAAATATCTCTTTTTACATTAGTGTTGGAAAAACATTTTTCATTTGCTTTAACAGGAGATAACTGATTTTATGTCAATCTCAAGGGAAAAGACATCTGATTAAGTGAGAAATCATCAGTCGCAATAAGTCGCAATAAGTCTAACAATAAGTCTAACAATGCTTATAATGTAATACATTTTGATAGATGTGAGAAAATAATGTCTTTTCCTTTTTTATTAAAGAGGTACACATTAACCATTTTCCCGACAAGCTTTGTTTGTTTGTTTAGTTTTGCGCAAAACGATAGACTAGAGGGAAGGCAACCAGTCAATTGCATTCACCGTCATTTCTTGCCTGAACGAATAGTGTGGTTTAATTGTCACTTTTAAATTGCATCCACAGCCACAAATTGCCTAGTGCATTTATGTGGGAAAAGAATGCGAAACATGAATGATCAGATTCACAGTCCAGGCACGATAACCATTAGGCCATAACTAGCTCTTGATGTCCATCATTCCAAGGTTAAGATCAACAAGTATAGATTGTATTATTGTTTCTTCCTTCTCGTTTTAATACTGGTATAGGGGAAGAAAATGATAAAAACTGCTATATAAAATCTGTTGGTTGTTCTAAAGTATACGTAACTATTTTATCAGTTGCTTTTACTTGGACCCCAGTTCTAAGTATGGTTTTTTAGTAAGAAATTTTTGTGCAAAAACAAAACAAAAATTAAATAGAACAGTATTCATTGTTGTTGATTAGTATTGTTTGAGATACCGATCTTGAGATTATGCTTCATTATACACCGGAATATTCAATACTGTCACAACTCTTGAGCTACAAATATACGTTTTAAAACAAATGTGCACCTATTAGTATCTAAAATACTTACCTTATAGAAATGAAGTTGATTGGTAATATAGTAGGAATACTATAATAATCTTTTATGGCACGGACATATTTTGGTTATTCTTAGGAATAATAATTATCATTACTTATATTTTGCATTTCCAGCTGAAATCGGTATTGGCAGACTACCGTGAATCTTTGGCTAGTGTTACAACACTAGAGTTTTTATGTGATGTTAATATGTGGTAAGTTGATTATGTATGTGTGTTTATTTATGCGTCAAGCCCTGTTTGTGTAACAAACTCTTTATATGATGAAATATAGAATAACGTACATAATCTTTAAGACAACTTTGAAAAAAAATCATAGGTCGATCTGACCACTCGTCTAAAACTTTAGCACTCAAAAAGTATTCCCATAATATTACTTGTATCTTTTAAAATAAATATGACAATTAAATACATTTTAACAAATTCTCTAGTAGACATCATTTGGTAGGCCTATTTCACTTTTGTTAAACTATAACATAAACTGAAAAATTTTCTTCTTTACAATTTTTATATTAATTTATACAATATTTTTTATAATTGTTATGTATTGTAACATGAACTCAAATGCCTTTTTAACAACCGTTAAATATTGTAAAGCAAATTTAAACACATTTTCCTAAGAACTTTAATATAACGTAATATGATTTTAATTGTTTGTAGTTATGCACAAAGCTACACAATGGGTTATCTGTGTTCTGCCCACCACGGGTATTGAAACCCAGTTTCTAGTGATGTAAGTCCTCATGCGTAACATGAACTAAAACACATATTTATGGGCTCCATTTTTTAACATCTTACAAACTATCAATAGTGCATCGAAGATACTTATAAGCTTTTTTTTTTCATACAAATTTCAAATATATTTTATTTTGATTATTTGAATAATACTATGGGGATGTTATTTATTTAGCCAATGGTTAATCTGATCTTCGTAAACCTTTATGTAAAATTGCTTAATAATTTATCTTCATATAGAAGTGCCACTAAAATCAGCTTTTATATTCAAAGTCATTTCAAATGAAGCAACTTTACTGTTTAGATGTAAGAATGTTATTTAAAGCACTTTTACGGTTTTCAAATTCTAAGAGGTTAACCAGAAAATTATTTATAAAATTAAACGGTCCAATGAATCACATTTGTAATATCTAATATCATTCATTACGGGATAAGTAACATCATAATTTTGTACCTCTATGCCTAAATGTCCAACTTCCCGAGATTTCTAATTTCGCAATATTGTAACTTTAGTAGTCAGTCTCTGATGACACATGAATTTCCATTATATACTTTTGGGAACAGATTAAAGAAAGCCCATATTGTTTTATTGTTAACATGTATGGGTTATGGCGTTTTACAATCCAAACACCAATAAAATTACATGACAATATATTAGTCGCAAAAGTGTTGTTTATCTGTAAGTTCAGACACTACTTGAATCAGATATAAAATGTGTCTATAAAATATTGTAAATATTCCATGAAATATTTTTTCAGTCTCAGTCTACATGCTATACCAAAGGTATTGGAGGAGCTGAAGAACTGAAGGTTGCTTCAACAAAGTACTTAATTGTCCCTGTTTAATCATTTGTGTACAGTGTCTAAATATATTCACTTATGAATTCGTTTTGTCTGCTTAGAAACACGTCTGGAGCAACATTTCTCAGGTTGTATACTTATCTAATATGTAACATGAAGCTAATACTATACTGTATTAAGTTACACGCTTAATGTTGTTTTATACTTCGTTTGCTTCTGGCTGTTCACACAAAGCTACTCACTGACTATCTGTGCCAGCCAATCCTAATCTGGAACTGATAAGCTATTGAACAGAACACATCGACAACTCTAGAGCTACGTTTGCTTGAATGAACAGCAGGATTTGATCGTCATTTTCATAAGGTGCCTATGAATCGCGGTCTTTCTTTTTTTGCTAACGGGACACGAACGTTGTACATGCAGAATAACAGTCCGGTACGCTAACCGTTGAGGCACGCTCAGCCCGATTCTCTAACAAACAGCTACGAAGTTATATTAGCATTAAAGTATGATCCTAAAACACATTACATCTTAAATCTGTTTTTATTGAGAATTAATATTTTTACTATTATTCTTAATTTTTATTAAGTTTAAAGGAAAATAGATAGCCACAAAAAAAAGAAAAATATTCTCATTATTTCAGGAAGTTTTCAATAACATCGGTTATCTATTTATTTATGTTGATTCATATTTTAGTTCACTCAAAAAAACAACAAAAAAATGAAAAAATATATAAGTAACACTAATATTTGTCCAAGCAAAGGTAACATGAATAAAAAATCATAAAAATTTACTAAATACTTTGGAAATTAGAAAACAGACAAACATCACAGAAAAATACATATATATGTTACAGACCTGCTCTCATAATGCCTCCCAGTGGCACAGCGGCAAGTGTGAAAGCTAAAAACCATGTTTCGATACTCGTGGTGGGCATAGCACAGATACCCATTGTGTAGCTTTGTGCTTAACTAGACTCTTATAAATTATTCAACATTTGTATATTTGTATTAGATAACATTTATACTTCGTAAATACATTTTAATAATTAGATAGATCATGATTTGCCGTGTCAGGTCCATTAACTGAAAGACATCATAAGAAAAACAACATGTAAGATGAAAAAGTTGACAAATAAACCATAAAATAAAATAAAAATTACATCAACTAAGATCTTTCGTCGTATTTATTCTGCTATGCACATTTGACGATACTATATATATATATATCATTGCACACAACATTTTACCTCAGAAAATCACTCAGTAGCTTGGAATATAAGGTCTGCAATACTCTTTCAGCTACGTGTTTCAGATTCTAGCATGTTATGCAAATTGTTGACATGCTCAAGCTGTCTTAACTTGAGTGGTATTCATACAGATCATACATTTTGTCAGACTATAACACCCAATAGCACAGAAAGCAAGGAGCACTTTTTCCTTTTACCTGAGTTTTCGAACCTCTAACTGTCATCTTTAGTCATGAAAACTATCAATGTATTAGGCAGTATATTTACTGACACCAAGTGTTCTAACTATAATAATCAAGTGACAATTGTGCAAAATAACATATATATTGCACTGTGAACATCACGTCACAGCTAAAACCTAGTAAAGAGTCTAGCAATGTGCTCTATAGAGTTCTTACATCTCTGTTAGTTTAAGTGAGTAATTGTGAAATGGTGGACAGTTTGTCTTGGCTTGTAAAATATCAGTCATTAGCATCAAGAAGTAAAAGGTCACAAAATCTTTTCGAACATGTTTGCAAACACATAATCATAATTTTTAATTGTGTAAATTTTAAATCTATTAGGTATTATGTCTACTGACAACAGCCATCATAAACGGAAACCCAAGTGAAAATCATGCAATTTATATACTTTTGCACAGTGCACATCATTTGATGGTTTAGAAGGTAATGATCGCTACACTCTTTCAATCAACAATATTTCAACTAATTTACTGTTATAGCTGATGATAATTAAGATGCTATTACTTGAATCATGACAGATATCTCTCAATGAAATTCTGCTCAATAGCTTAGAAAGGAAGGAGTGTTAATTCCTTTCAGTCATACGTTTTTTCACGACATTACTGTTCTAACACAATAATTAATCAACTATCACCTGAGATCCTAAGGACATATCCTATTGTGAAGCTCTGTTTGATAGCTCAGAAAGCAAGGGTTGCCCATCCTTTATGGTTCCATCATTTTTATGATCAACAAATCTTCCTAACTTATAATGATTCATCAGGTTTATCAATCAAGAGACCATCACTCGGTGCTGCCACTTGTCACTAATTCCAATTCTTTTCCATCTGGCTCATAATGAACAGCTAGATAAGTGTGATCAGCTCTTTCCTCTTTATCCTGATATTCTTTGGCTATGCTCTTGAAGGTTAGAGGCGTGATTTGCTTTGCTTCAAACAAGGAAGCGAGTGGTTGTGGTCAGAATCTCTCCCTTATGAAACCTTGGTAAACACTTGGCTGAGATACCATCAATATTGTTGGTACAGGATAATAGGCATCTTCAGGGACCCTGAACCCTGACTGAACAGTTTGTCTCTGACATAGGGTGACAGAATAATGAGTTTCTCTCGGCATTTCGTCCACTGGTCCTGTTTGACCCCAGGATGTTTCATGATTTTTAGTTGCCCTAGCAGGATATTTTCTGGCTTGGAGTGTTCCTGATTGGCCCATAGATTACCATCCTAACCATATCATCTCATGTGTTAAAGAGAAAGCTCTTGTTAGTGGATAGCGTTCGTCAGCTGTCCCTTCGATATTTCTATACTCTCTCATGGCTTTGACCAGAACTAGCGTGGCGTGGGATTGTTTTGATCGATAAAGGCCTGGGAGTCCTAAAGTGTCCACCCTTATCAGTTTGGACTTGCGAGGTGCTATACACCATACCACTATAATGACTCTCAGTTGTTTGTACCTCCCCCCCATACTAAAGTTGAATTTCAGAAGTAGCAGCACTGATGACAGACATTGGCATATCTCTTTCCTGAATCGTAGTTTGTGAAGAGAAGGAAGTCCTGGAAATTTGCAGCATCAGCAAAAGTCCAACACCTAGGAGAGAACTTCTCTTAGATCCAACATTCTTCTCAGACAAGGTACATATGTGTTTTATGTTGATTATTGGTCTTCCACCCGTGGAAGATGTCATTTACTTATAACGAGGCTTTTAAAACTTAACAAGAGTTTAAGTAATAGAAGAACACATGTCTGAAAACAGAAGGTCGCAATAATACAATCTAGTATATTAAATATATTCATATATGTATTCATTTAAAATAAACAAAGTTAATATGTGTACTTAACTGGTCTTTGTTGTAGTGTGAGTAATATCTCGGTTATTTCGAGTTACAAACTCTATTCCTCAAGATCCTCTTTCAGATTTAACATACCGAGATCTTGTTCCAGACTGAATAAGCTGAGATTTTGTCCGAGATTACTAGTTCACATGTTAGCTACTTCAGTCGTTAACATCATACTTAATCAGAACAACAACTGCTAAGCAAGTGATTAGTCGCTCACCAGTGAAATATAAGAGGGGTCGTTACTTCTAGAGGTCACCTAACCACCAGTAGAAAAGATACTTGTCTAGTTTTAAATAATATAAATAACCTTTCAACTATTATTCTCACAAGTAGACGAAAAATGCTACTCTAGGTGAATGACATTGTACAATGAGCAGTAAAGTGAAAGGAATTTAATAACATTCTTGACCAACGTGGTGTGAAAATGCACAAAATAACAGGTTTTAAAGATATAACATCAAGCAGAGAACTAGAAAACATAATATGTGTATATACGAAAGTTATATGACTTCATTCGTTAGCTATAACGTGACTTTACTTGCTCAAGAAGAAATGTATAAAAATAAAAGTTTAAAATTGAGCAATTATTATGCAAATTGTACCATGTAGAGTAATTAAATAATTATATTTGTTAATTACAAAACAATTTTACTAGTCTAAGGGGAACAACAAGAGAGATGTGGGCATAACGGGAGTTCAATATCATTAGAGTTTTAGTGGAAGATTTATACGTTAATTCAAATTTAGAGAAACTCTAAATACCTCATTACACGTGTGAAAATGTATATTCTTTATTTAACTAACGAAAAAAAGTGAAAATTATACACCCACGTCGAACAAGTATCTGTCTTTCTGTCCCTGTACACCTGTTTTGATTATATCGTTTCATAAATATAAAGGGTCCTTTATCTGTATACCACTGAAGAAGAAAAACGGCGGCCATTCCCCCTAATCCCTTTAAGAAGTTCATAATGACTTAGATCATAATTTCATAATGACTTAATCTATTCGGGACTTACCAAAAGCCAGCCACTTTCTCAACCCCTCTGATGTCTACACCTAACTTCATAAAAACCATGAATATTTTATATTTTGTTCATAAACCTCGAAGTGTAGTATTAAAGCGCTCAAGCTTATCACTGAGCCAATGAGTGGCAAACATATATAGTAACACTTCCTAAACAATGGTATAAATTTCTTGAAATCCTAAAATCTGCCAAGAGAAAGAAATATAAAAGACAGTAGTTTAATAGAAGTAAAAATGGAAGACCGAAAGATTGGCGAGAAACCGAATAAACCGAGCGAGAGAGAGAGACGAAGGAAGAAAAGAATGCTACCAGTCAGAAACAAAACCTGCTTTTGAACTATGTGTTGTTTATGATAGTAATAGAAACCCAATTTTTGATGTTATAAGTCCTCAGACTTACCGCCGAGCCAGCGGAGGGCTTTGAAAATGGCATTGATTGTATTTATCTTTTTCATTGTTGCTGAAACGAAAAAAAAAATCACATAGTTACTGAAAAATGCTCAAACAACAGAGATTTGTATCCAACGGCACATAAATCCTATAGATCACTATGAAGTTGCGATTTATTTACATTGCTAGAAAATAAAATGTTTTTGTGAGAAACCAAAAACTTTCAGGTCAGTGTGACGACACAGTAGAGCACGTAATGGATCGATTTCAGTTATTTCAGACCACAGAACTGGAGAATAAGCTTAGATAAAAGTCATCTAAGTGTACTTTTTTCATAAATATTTAAATAAAGAGTAAATAGAACTGGGAGCAATTCGAAAGCAGTATCTGTTATTCTCAGCTTGAACGGCAACTTATGCGACACAGGGGCGGCTAGATCAAAGACCTAATTCAAAACTGTAGTATCAGTCAGTCCCTGATATGAATAAGTACAACATTAATAAAGTTGAAGAGCAAGGGAAGTGCACAACTGTAACAAAATGGTGTCATAAGTAAGCAATCTACAACAATGGTAAGCGTTAAAAGTAATTTCGAACACGCAAACTCTTCAGTTTTTTTAAAATACAAAAGAATATTTACATATTGTAAGAGCATGTGCATAAACTGTCTTCGGAGAGTTTATAAAGATTTACTCGAGGTAGTCGAAGCATTGTTCTCCTTGTGGTTTTTCCTGGTAGGTTATAAAATAATAAATCTACCATTCATAGAAATATATTATTGAATCCGACATGCTCACTCGATACATCAAGTAACAAAAAGTGTTGCTTTAATTTTGAAACTTTAAAAAATATAATATTATTTTTTGGAAAATTACCTATGTAGGCATGAAACGATTAATTATTTTTGTTTGAAAGAATACTTGTATATAAATAAAGTGTGATGAATATTAGACTTGTATAGTTGATGACTCTGAGTTTCATTTTGTTTGTTTGTTTTTGAATTTCGCGCAAAGCTACACGAGGGCTATCTGCGCTAGCCGTCACTAATTTAACAGTGTAAGACTAGAGGGAAGGCAGCTAGTCATCACCACCCACCGCCAACTCTTGGGCTACTCTTTCACCAACGAATAGTGGGATTGACCGTCACATTATAACGCCACCATGGCTGAAAGGGCGAGCATGTTTGGTGTGACAGGGATTCGAACCCGCGACCCTCAGATTGCGAGTCGAGTGCATTAACCACATGGCCATGCCGGGCGAGTTTCATTTTAACAGACCAACTGTACATGATCCATATCTTGTGTTGGTTCTGGAGTGTTGTATATAGTACAGTTCCACCAACATGATCCGATGTTCCAAACTTAACACAACATTATTTCTCCCACTGCCAGCTACAGAACAACAGTTGTTTGCTTCATGCTGTGCTTATATAGTAGTTTAATTTACATGTATGATTCGGGAAGTTAAAACCAGTATGATGCATTAACGATGATACTTTATGCATCTACTGAAACTATTTCGTCTATGTGTCACGCTTCTCACCCCACAACATGTTAAAATATCAATACTGATTCTGAACTTATAACCACCTTGTATTAATATATTAAAGAAGATTATTGATAACTAATTGAGAAATTTAGTTTCTATTTTTAAGTAGACACAAAGGTTTGTTTGTTGTGAATTTCGCACAAAGCTACACGAGGGCTATCTGCGCCAGCCGTCCCTAATTTAGCAGTGTAAGACTAGAGGGAAGACAGCTAGTCATCACCACCCACCGCTAACTCTTGAGCTACTCTTTTACCAACGAATAGTGGGATTGAGCGTCACTTTATAATGCCCCCCACGGCTGAAAGGGCGAGCATGTTTGGTGGAACAGGGATTCGAACCCGCGACCCTCAGATTGCGAATCGAGCGCCCAAACCACTTGGCCATGCCGGGCCAGACACAAAGGACTGGTATTCTCTAGTAATTAGATAAAACCTGGATTTAAAAGCAGTCATACTATTGTCTTCAAAGTTCTGTAACAAATATATCAGACCGGTGTTCAAGTAATAATAACAACACACGAAAATAAGGTATTCAAGTTTACTAAGATAACTCAAAATTCAAACATCTTGTTACACTAAAAGATTAGTTATTTAAAACTTGAGAGAATATTTTAACAAAGTCGGATGTTGAAGGAAAAGTCATCAAGGGCATCAACACCGGAACTACGCTTTTATTGAACTCCTGTTTCCCCTTACTAAGTAACACGATTACTTAAGATCGTTTATATCAGTGATTCAGAACTCTATTTGTTCTGGCCC